>NW_027523163.1:0-57541 GCF_052094955.1 Ictidomys tridecemlineatus
ATTTTGCAACCCAGTCTCCAACCTCTGCTCTGCGTAACTGTCCTTCTGCACCTTAGTCTCCAGCCTCTGCTCTCTGCTACAGTCCTTCTGAACCCCAATCTCCAACCTCTACTCTCTGCAACAGTCCTTGTAAATCTCAGTCTAAAAACTCTGCTCTTTGCCTCAGTCCTTCTGCACCCCTGACTCCAACCTCTGCTCTCTTTAACAATCCTTCTGCACCTCAGTCTCCAACCTCTGCTCTCTGCAACGGTCCTTCTGCATCTCAGTCTCCAACCACTGCTCTCTGTAACAGTGCTTCTGCACCTCAGTCTCCAATCTTTGCTCTATGTAATGGTCCTTCTGCACCCCAGTCTAAAATCTCTGCTCTCTGTAACAATCCTTCTGCACCTCAGTCTCCGAGGTCTGCTCCCTGTAAAAGTCCTTCTGTACCACAGTCTCCAACCTCTTCTCTCTGCAACGATTCTTCTGCACCTCAGTCTCCAACCTCTGCTCTCTGCAACAGTCCTTCTGCCCCCCAGTCACAAACATCTGCTCTCTGTAAGATGCTTCTGCACCCCGTTCTTTAAACTTTGCTCTCTGTAACACTCATTCTGCACCTCAGTCTCCAACCTTATTTCTCTGCAACGGCCCATCTGCACCCCAGTATCCCTCCTCTATTCTCTGCAGCAGTCCTTCTGCACCCAAGGCTACAAACTCTGCTGTCTGTAATAGTCCTTCTGCACCCCAGTCTCCAAACTCTAAATTCCGTATCAGTTATTCTGCACCCCAGTCTCCAAACTCTAATTTCCGTATCAGTTATTCTGCACCCCAGTCTAAAATCTCTGCTCTATGTAACAGTCCTTCTGCACCTCAGTCTTCAAACTCTGCTCTCCGCAACAGTCTCCAACCTCTGTTCTGTGCAAAAGTCCTTCTACACACCAGTCTCCAACATCTGCTCTCTGCAACGATCCTTCTGCATCCTAGTCTCCAACGTCTGCTCTCTGCAACAGTCCTTCTACACAACAGTCTCCACCTTTTGCTCTCTGCTACAGTCCTTCTGCACCCCAGTCTCCAACCTGTGCTCTCTGTAGCAGGCTTACTGCACCCCAGTCTCCAACCTCTGTTCTCTATAACAGTTCTTCTGCACCCCAACCTCGAATCTCTGCTCTCTGTAACAGTCTTTCTGCACCCCAGTCTCCAACCTCTTCTCTCTGCAATGATCCTACTGAACCTCAGTCTCCAACCTCTGCTCTCTGCAACAGGCATTCTGCACCCCAGTCTCCAGACTCTGCTCTCTGTAAGATCCTTTTGCATCTTTTTCTCCAACCCTTCCTCTCTGTAACAGTCCTTCTGCACCCAAGTATCAAACCTCTGCTCTCTCTAAAAGTCCTTCTGCACCTCAGTCTCCAAACTTTGCTCTCTGTAATGGTCTTTCTGTACCGCAGTCTCCAATCACTGCTCTCTGTATCAATCCTTCTTCACCTCAGTCTCCCATGTCTGCTCTGTAAAAGTTCTTCTGCACCCAGGTCTCCAACATCTGCTCTCTACAACGGTCCTTCTGCACCAAAGTCTCCAAAATCTGCTCTCTCTAACAGTCCTTCTGTATCGCAGTCTCCAACCTCTTCTCTTTATAACGGTTCTTCTGCACCCCAATTGCTAACCTCTGCTTTCTGTAACAGTCCTTCTGCACCTCAGATTCAAACCTCTGCTCTCTGTAACAGTCTTTCTAAGCCTCAGTATGAAACCTCTGATGTTGACAAAAATTTTTCTGCACCCCAGTTTCCAAACTGTGCTATCTGTAACAATCCTCTGCACCCCAGTCTCCAACCTCTGCTTTTTGTAAGAGGTCTTCTACACCCCAGTCTCAAACCTCTTCTCTCTAAGTGATCCTTCTACACCTCAGTCTCCAACCTCTGCTCTCTGCAATGATCCATCTGCAATCCAGTCTCCAAATCTGCTCTCTGCAACAGTCCTTATGCACCCCAGTCTCCAACCTCTGCTCCCTGCTACAGTACTTCTGCACCCCAGTCTCCAACCTCTGCTCTCTGCAACATTTCTTCTGCACCCAGGTCTCCAAACTCTGCTCTCTGTAGCGATCCTTCTGCACCTCATTCTCCAACCTCTGCTCTCTGCAACGATTCTTCTGCACACCAGTCTCCATCCTCTTCTCTCTGAAAGAATCCTTTTGCACGACAGTGTCCAATCTCTGCTCTCTGTAAAAGTCCTTCTGTACTTAAGTCTCCAAGTTCTGCAATCTGTAACAGTCCTTCTGCACCCAAGTCTCAAACCTCTTCACTCAGAAACGATCCTTCTTCTCCCCAGGCTCCAACCTCTACTCTCTGCAATGCTCCTTCTATATCCAGGTTTCCAAAATCTGCTCTCTGTAACAGTCTTTCTGCACCTCAGTTTCCAAACTCTGCTCTCTGAAACAGTCCTTCTGCACCCCTGTCTCCAATCTCTACTCTCAGTAACAGTTCTTCTGCACCCCAATCTCCAAACTCTGCTCTCTGTAACACTCCTTCTGCACCCCAGTCTCCACCCTCTACTCTCTGTAAAAGTCCTTCTGCACCTCAGTCTCCAACCTCTTCTCTCTGTAAGATCCTTCTGCAACCCATTCTCCAAACACTGCTCTCTGTAACAGTCTTCTGGAACCCAGTCTCCAAACTCTGCTCTCTGTAACAGGCCTTCTACACCCCAGTCTTCATACTCTGCTCACTGTAACAGGCCTTCTGCACCCCAGTATCCAACCTGTGCTCTCTGTAACGATCCTTCTGCACCCCAGTCTCCAAAATCTGCTCTCTGTAACAGTCCTTCTCTAACCCCTGGATCCAACATCTGCTCTCTGAAACAGTCCTTCTGCACCTCAGTCTGAAAACTTGGCTCTCTGCAAAAATCCTTCTTCACCCGAGTTTCCAAACTTTGCTCTCTGTAACAGTCCTTCTGAACCTTAGTCTACAAAATGCTCTCTGTAAAATCCTTCTGCATCCCAGTCTCGAAATTGTGCTATCTTTAACAGTCCTTCTGCACCCCAGTCTCCAAACTCTGCTCTCTGTAACAGGCGTTCTTCACCCCAGTCTCCAATCTCTGCTCTCTGTAACAGGCCTTCTGCACCCCAGTCTTCAACCACTTCTCTCTTCAACGATCCTTCTTAACCTCAGTCTCCAACCTCTGTTCTCTGCAACAGTCCTTCTGAACCCCAGTCTTCAACCTCTGCTCTCTGTAACAATCCTTCTGCACCTCACTCTCCAACCTCTGCTCTTTGCAACGGTTCTTCTGCACCTCAGTCTCCACACTCTGTTCTCTGCAACATTCCTTCTGTACCCGTCTCCAACCTTTGCTCTCTGCAACAGTCCTTCTGCACCCCAGTCTCCAAACACTGCTCTCTTCTAAAGTACTTCTGCACCCGAGTCTCCAACATCTGCTCTCTGTATCAGTCCTTTTACACCTCAGTCTCCAACCTCTGCTCTCTGAAACAGTCCTTTTACACCCCAGTAACCAAAATCTGCTCTGGGTAACAATCCTTCTGCACCTTAGTTTCCAACCTCTGCTCTCTGCAATGATTTTTCTGATCCCCAGTCTCCAACCTCTCATCTCTGTATCAGTCCTTCTTCACCACAGTCTCCAAACTCTGCTCTCTACAAAAGTCTTTATGCACCCAAGTCTCTAAACATTGCTGTCTGCAACATTTTTTCTACACGCCAGTCTCCAGCCTGTGCTCTCTGTAGCAGTCCTTCTGCACCCCAGTCTCCAACATCTCCTCTCTGCAACGATCCTTCTTCTACCCAGTCTCCAAACTATGCTCTCTGTAAAAGTCCTTTTGTATCGCAGTCTCCAACCTCTTCTCTTTGTAACACTCCATCTCCTCCCTAATTACCAACGTCTGCTTTCTGTAACAGTCCTTCTGCACCCCAGTCTCCAAACTCTTCTCTCTGCAACGATCTTTCTTCACCTCAGTCTCCAACCTCTGCTCTCTTTAAAAGTCCTTCTGCACCTCAGTCTCCATTATTTGCTCTCTGTAATTGGCCTTCTGCACCCCAGTCTTCAATCTTTGCTCTCTGTAACAATCCTTCTGCACCCCAGTTTCCCAAATCTGCTCTCTACAAAGATCCTTCTGCAGCCCAGTCTACAAACTCTCCTCTGTAACAGTCCTTCTCTACGGCAGTCTCCAACCTCTTCTCTCTATAACGGTCCTTCTACACCCCAATTTCCAACCTCTGCTCTCTGTAACAGTGCTTCTAAGACTCAGTCTGAAATTTCTGCTCTCTGCAACAATTCTTCTAAACAACATTCTCCAAACTGTGCTATTTGTAACAATCCTTCTGCATCCCAGTCTCCAAAATCTGCTCTCTGTAACAGGTTTTCTGCAACCCAGTCTCAAACTCTGCTCTCTGCAACGATCCTTCTGCATCCCAGTCTCCAATGTCTGCTCTTTTTAAGATCCTTCTGCACCCCGTTCTCCAAACTTTGCTCTCTGTAACAGTCATTCTGCACCTTAGTCTCCAACCTCATCTTTCTGCAACGGCACTTGTGCAACCCAGTATCCAACCTCTGTTCTCTGCAGCTTTTTTTCTGCACCCCAGGCAACAAACTCTGCTATCTGTAACACTCCTTCTGTACCCCAGTCTCCAAACTCTACTTTCCGTATCAGTTATTCTGCACCCCAGTCTAAAACCTCTTCTCTCTGTAACAGTCCTTCTGCAACTCAGTCTCCAACCTCTGCTTTCTGCTAAAGTCCATCTGAACCCCAGTCTCCAACCTCTGCTCTCTGCAAACGTCTTATTATACCCCAGTATCCAACATCTGCTCTCTGCAACGATCTTTCTGCATCCCAGTCTCCAACGTCTTCTCTCTGCAACAGTCCTTCTACACCCCATTCTTCAACCTCTGCTCTCTGCTACAGTCCTTCCGCACCCGAGTCTCCAACCTCTGCTCTCTGCAACCTTTCTTCTGCACCCCGTATCCAAAATCTGCTCTCTGTAACAGGTTTTTTGCAACCAACTCTCCAAATTCTGCTCTCTCTAACAGGCCTACTGCACCCCAGTCTCCAACCTCTGCTCTATGCAAAAGTCCTTCTACAGCCCAGTCTCCAACCTCTGCTCTCTGCAACTATCTTTCTGCATCCCAGTCTCTTTTGTCTGCTCTCTGTAAGTTCCTTCTTCACAATGTTCTCCAAACTTTGCTGTCTGTAACAGTCATTCTGCACGTCAGTCTCCAACCTCATCTCTCTGCAACGCCCTTGTACACCCCAGTATCCAACCTCTGTTCTCTGCACCTGTCCTTCTGCACCCCAGGCTACAAACTCTGCTCTCTGTAACAGTCCTTTTGCACCCCAGTCTCCAAAATCTAGTTTCCGTATCAGTTATTGTGCACCCCAGTCTAAAACCTCTGCTCTCTGTAACAGTCCTTCTGCACCTCAGTCTCCAACGTCTGCTCTCTGTAACAGGACTTCTTCACCCCAGTCTCCCAACTCTGCTCTCTGCAACAGTCCTTCTGTACCGCACTCTTCAACCTCTATTCCCTATAACGATACTTCTGCAACCCAATTGCCAACCTCTACTTTCTGAAACAGTCCTTCTGCAGCTCAAATTCCAAGCACTGATCACTGTAACCGTCCTTCTAAGCCTCAGTCTTAAACATCTGCTCTCTGCAACAATCCTTCTAAACCCCAGTCTCCAAACTGTGCTATCGGTAACAATCCTTCTGCACCCAGTCTCAAATATCTGCTCTCTGTAACAGGTCTTCTGCAACTCAGTCTCCAAAGTCTGCTCTCTGTAGCAGGCCTTCTGCACCCAATTCTCCTACCTCTGCTCTCTGCAACAATTCTTCTGCAACTCAGTCTCCAACTTCTGCTTTCTGCAACAGTCCTTCTGCACCCCAGTATCCAAACTCTGCTCTCTGGAAGATCCTTCTCCACCCCGTTCTCCAAACTTTGCTCTCTGGAACAGTCATTCTGCATCTCAGTCTCCAACCTCATCTCTCTGCAATGGCCCTTCTGCACCCCAGTATCAAACCTCTGTTCTCTGCAGAATTCCTTCTGCACCCCAGGCTAGAAACTCTGCTCTCTATAAAAGTCCTTCTGCACCCCAGTCTCCAACCTCTGCTCTCTGCTACAGTCCTTTTGCACCCCAATCTCCAACCTCTGCTCTCCTCAAAATTTGTTCTGCACCACAGTCTCCAACCTGTGCTCTCTGTAACTATCCTATTGCACCCCGGTCTCCAAACTCTGCTCTCTGTAGCGATCCTTCTGCACCTCAGTCTCCAACCTCTGCTCTCTGCAACGATCCTTCTGCACCCCAGTCTCCAACGTCTATTCTCTGCAAGAGTCCTTCTCACCCCAGTCTCCAGGCTCTGCTCTCTGTAACATCCTTCTGCACCCCAGTTTCCAACCTCTGCTCTAGGTGACATTCATTCGGCACCCCAGTCTCCACACGCTGCTCTTTGTAACAGTACTTCTGTACCACAGTCTCCAATCTCTGCTCACTGCAACATTTCTACTGCACCCCAGTCTCAAATCTGTGCTCTCTGTAACTGTCTTTTTGACCACAGTCTCCAACCTGTGCTCTCTGTAACGATACTTCTGCACCTCAATCTCCAAACTCTGCTCTCTGAAACAGTCCTTCTGCACCCCTGTCTCCAAACTCTTCCCTCTGTAACAGTCGTTATGTATTCCTTCACCTAACTCTGCTCTCTGTAACAGGCCTTCTGCACCAAGTCTCCAACCTCTGTTCTCTGGAACAGTCCTTCTGCACCCAAGTCTCAAACCTCTGCTCTCTGAAAAAATCCTCCTGCACCCCAGTCTACAACCTCTGTAATCTCCAACAATCCTTCTGCACCTCAGTTCCCAAACTCTGACTTCTGCAAAGGTCCTGCTGCACCCCAGACTCTAATATCTGCTCTCTACAATGATCATTTTGATCCACAGTCTAAAACTTCTGCTCTCTGCAAAAGTCCTTCTGCACCCCAGTCTCCAAACTCTGCTCTCTGTAACAGTCCTTCTGCACCTCTGTCTGCAGCCTCTGCTCTCTGCAATAGTCCTACTACACCCTAGTCTCCAACACCTGCTCTCGACAACAGTCTTTCTCTACCCTAGTCTCCAACCTCTGCTCTTTGCAACAGTCCGTCTGCACCACAGTCTCCAACCTCTGCTTTCTGTATCAGTCCTTCTGCACCTCAGTCTCCAACCTCTGCTCTCTGTAACAGTCGTTCTGCACTTCCGTCACCAACCTCTGCTCTCTGGAACAGTCCTTTGACAACCAGTCTAAAAATGCTACTCTCTGAAAAACTCTTTCTCCACCCCAGTCTTCAACCTCTGCTTACTGCAACAGTTCTTCTGCACCCCAATCTCCAACCTCGACTCTCCGTAACAGTCCTTCTGTACCCAAGTCTCCAACCTCTACTCTCTGCAACAGTTCTACTGCACCCAAGTCTCCAACATCTTCTCTCACAACAGTTCTTCTGCACCGCAGTCTCCAATCTCTGCTTTCGGTATCAGTACTTCTGCACTCAAGTCTCTACTCTCCGTAAGAGTCCTTCTGTACCCAAGTCTCCAACCTCTGCTCTCTGCAATGACCCTTCTGCACCCCAGTATCCAACATCTGCTCTATAAAACAGTCCTTCTGCACCCCTGTCTCCAACCTCTGTTCTCTGCAAAAGTCCTTCTGCACCTCAGTCTGAAAACTCTGTTATCTGCAACGATCCTTCTGCACCCGAGTCTCCAAACTCTGCTCTCTGTAATAGTCCCATTGCACCTCAGTCTCGAACCTCTGCTCTGTGTAAAATCCTTCTGCAACCCTGTCTCCAAACTCTTCTCTGTAACAGTCCTTCTGCACCCCAGTCTCCAAAATCTGCTCTCTGCCACAGTCCTTGTAAACCCCAGTCTCCAAACTCTGCTCTCTGCAACAGTCCTTCTGCACCCAAGGCTCCAACTTCTGTTCTCTGTAATAATCATTCTTCACCTCAGTTAACAAACTCTGATCTCTGCAATGGTCCTTCTGCACCAGAGTCTCCAAACCCTGCTCTCTGTACCAATCTTTCTGCACCCCAGTCTCCAAACTCTGCTCTCTACAACAATCCTTTTGCAAACCAGTCTCTAACCTCTGCTCTGAGCAAAAGTCTTTCTGCACCCCAGTCTCCAACATCTGCTCCCTGCAACAGTCCTTCTGCACCTCAGTCTGACAACTCTGCTCTCTGCAATGATTTTTGTGCACACTAGTCTCCAAATTCTGCTTTCTGTAACAGTCTTTCTGCACCTCAGTCTCCAACCTCTGCTCTTTGTAAGACCCTTCTGCAACCCAGTTTCCAAACTCTGCTCTCTTTAAAATTCCTTCTGCTCCCCAGTCTCCAACATATGCTACCTGCAACAGTCGTTCTGCACCTCAGTCTGAAAACTCTGCTCTCTGCAATGATTTTTGTGCACCCCAGTCTTCAAACTCTTCTTTCTGTAACAGTCTTTCTGCACCTCAGTCTCCAACCTCTGCTCTCTGTAATATTCCTTCTGATCCAAAGTCTCCAACCTCTGCTCTCTGTAACAGTCATTCTGTCCCGCAGTCTCCAACCTGTGCTCTCTGTAAGAGTTTTTCTGCACCCCAGTCTCCAACATCTGCTCTCTGTAACAACCCTTCTGCACCCCAGTGTCCAACCACTGCTCTCGGCAATGATCCTTTTGCACCCCAGTCTTTAACCTCTGTTCTCTGCAAAAGTCTTTCTGCACCCCAGTCTCCAACATCTGCTCTCTGCAACAGGTTCTCCTGAACCTCAGTCTGATATCACTGCTCTCTTCAACGATCCTTATGCACACCAGTCTCCCATCTCTTCTTTCTGTAACAGTCCTTTTGCACATCAGTCTCCAAAATCTGCTCTCTCTAACAGTGATTCAGCACCCCAGCCTCCAACCTCTGCTCTCTGTAAGATCCTTTCACACCCCATTTTCCAAATCTGCTCTCTGTAACATTCCTTATTCTCCCCAGAATCCAACCTCTGCTCTCTCAAACAGTCCTTCTGCTCCCCAGTCTCCAACCTCTGCTCTCTGTAACAGTCCTTCTGTACCGCAGTCCCCAACCTCTGATCTCTGTAATGGTCCTTCTGCACCCCAGTCTTCAACCTCTCCTTTCTATATCATTCCTTTTGCACCACAGTTTCCAAACTCTGCTCTCTGTAACATTTCTTCTGCATCTCAGTCTCCAACTTCTGCTCTCTGCAACAGTTCTTTTGCACCCCAATATCCAATCTATGCTCTGTGCAACAGTTCTTCTGCACCCCAGTATCCAAGGTCTTCACTCTAAAACAGTCATTCTCCACACCAGTCTCCAAACTCTGTTCTCTGTAACAGTCCTCCTGTAGTACAGTCTCCAAAATCTGCTCTCTGTAACAGTCCTTCTGCGCCCCAGTCTCCAACCTCATCTCTCTGTAACAGTCCTTCTGGACCTCAGTCTCCAACTTCTGCTCTCTGCATCAGTCCTTCTACACCCAAGTCACAAACCTCTGCTTTCTGCAACAGTCATTCTACACCCCAGTCTCCAAACTCTGCTATCTGCAACAGTCCTCTGCACCCCAGTCTCCATCCTCTGCTCTCTTTAACAATCCTTCTGCACCTCAGTTTCCAAACTCTGCTCTCTACAACGGTCTTTCTACACCTCAGTCTCTAAACTCTACTCTCTGTAACAGTCCTTCTGCACCTCAGTCTCCAACATCTGCTCTATGTAAGATCCTCCTGCAACCCAGTTTGTAAACTCTGCCCTCTGTAACAGTCCTTCTGCATTCCTTGCCCAACCTCTGTTCTTGTAACAGTCCTTTTGCACGCCAGTCTCAAACCTCTGCTCGCTACAACGATCCTTCTGCACCCCAGTCTCCAACCTCTGCTCTCTGCAACAGTCTTTCTGCACCCCAGTCTCCAATATCTACTCTCTGCAAAAGTCCTTCTGCACCTCCGTCTGAAAACTCTGTTCACTGCAATGATCCTTCTGCACCCCAGTCTCCAACCTCTGCTCTCTATAACAGTCCTGCTGTACCACAGTCTCCAAACTCTGCTCTCTGTAAGATCCTTCTGACACCCTGTCTCCAAACTCTGCTGTCTTTAACAGTCCTTTTGCATCCCAGTTTCCAAACTCTGCTCTGTGTATCAGTTCTTTTGCACCCAATTCTCCAACCTCTGCTCTCTGCAACAGTCCTTCTGCACCATAGTCTCCAAACTCTGCTTTCTGTATCAGTCTATGTGCACCCCAATATCCAAACTCTGCTCTCTGTAACAGTCCTTCTGCACCTCAGTCTAAAAACTGTGCTCTCCACAAGAGTCCTTCTGCACCTAAGTCTCCAAACTCTGCCTCTGTAACAGTCCTACTGAAAGGCAGTCTCAAACATCTACTCTCTGCAACAGTGCTTCTGCACCAAAATCTCAATCCTGTGCTCTCAGCAACAGTCCTTCTACACCCCATGTCCAAACTCTGCTCTCTGTAACAGTCCGTCTGAACCCCAGTCTCCAACCTCTGCACTCTGGAACAGTCCTTCTGCACTCCAGTCTCCATACTCTGCTCTCTGCAACAGTTCTGCACCCCAGTCTCAAACCTCTGCTCTCTGCAACAGTCCTTCTGCACCCATGTCTTCACACTCTGCTCTCTGCAACGATCTTTCTGGACCAAAGTCTCCAAACTCTGCTCTCTGGAAAAGTCCTTCATCACAACAGTCTCCAACCTCTGCTCTCTGTAAGATCCTTCTTCACTAGAGTTTCCAAACTCTGCTCTCTGTTACATTCCTTCTCCACCCCAGTCTTTAATCTCTTCTTTCTGCAAGTGTCGGCACCCCAGTCTCCAACTTCTGTCATCTGCAACAGTCCTTCTGCACCCCAGTCTCCAACATCTGCTTTCTGTAACAGTAATACGGCAACTAAGTCTCCAAACTTTGCTTTCTGTATCAGTCCTTCTGAACACCAGTCTCAAAACTTTACTCTCTGTATCTATCCTTCTGCAACTCAGTCTCCAACCTGTGCTCTCTGTAACATTCCTTCTACACCCCAGTTTCCAACCTCTGCTCTCTGTAACAGTTTTTCTATACCGCAGTCTCCAAACTCTGATCTTTGTAACGCTCTTTCTGCACCCCAATTTCCAAACTCTGCTCTCTGTAACAGTACTTCTACACCTCAGTCTCCAACCTCTGCTCTCTGTAACAGTCTTTCTGCACCTCAGTCTGACACCTCTCCTCTCTGCATGTTTCTTATGCACCTCAGTCTCCAACCACTGCTCTCTGTAACAGTCCTTCTACACCTCAGTCTCCAACCTCTACTCTTTGTAACAGTCCTTCTGCACCTCAGACTGACACTTCTGGTCTCTGCACGATACTTCTGCACCCCAGTCTCCGACCACTGCTCTCTGTAACAGTCCACCTGCACCTCAGTCTCAAACCTCTGCTCTCTGTAAGATCCTTCAGAAACCCAGTCCCCAAACTCTCCTCTTTGAAACAGGCCTTCTTCACGCCAGTCTCCAAACTCTGCTCTCTGTAGCAGGTCTTCTGCACCCCAGTCTCCAACCGCTGCTCTCTGTAACAGTCTTTCTGCACCTCAGGCTGACACCTCTCCTCTCTGCATATTCCTTCTGCACCTCAGTCTCCAACCACTGCTCTCTGTAACAGTCCACCTGCACCTCAGTCTCCAACCTATTCTCTCCGTAAGATCCTTCAGCTACCCAGTCTCCAAATTCTGCTCTCTATAACAGTCCTTCTGCACCACAGTCTCCAACCTCTACTCTCTGTAACAGGACTTCTACACGCCAGTCTCCAAACTCTGCTCTCTATAGCAGGCCTTCTACACACCACTCTCCAAAATCTGCTCTCTGCAATGATCCTTCTGCTTCCCGTCTCCAAACTCTGCTCTCTGCAATGATCGTAATGCACTCCAGTCTCCAACCTCTGATCTCTGCATCAGTCAATCTGCACCTCAGTCTCCAAATTTTGCTCTCTGTAAGATGTTACTGCACCCCTGTATCCAACCTCTGCTCTCTGCAGCAGTCTTTCTGCACCCCAGTCTCCAACCTCTTCTCTCTACAAGAGTCCTTCTGCACACTGGTTACCAACATCTTCTCTCTGAAACAGTCCTTCTGCACCCCAATCTCCAAAATCTGCTCTCTTCAACAGTTCTTCTGCACCTCAGTCTGAATACTCTACTCTCTGCAACGACCCTTCTGCACCAGAGTCTCCTACCTCGGCTCTCTGTAACAGTCGTTCTGCACCTCAGTCTCCCAACTCTGCTCTCTGTAAGATCCTTCTTCAATCCAGTCTTTAAACTCTGCACTTTATACCTGTCCTTCTGCACAACAGTCTCCAACTTCTGCTCTATGTAATAAAACTTCTGCAACCTAGTCTCCAACTTCTGCTCTCGGTAACAGGCCTTCTGCACCCCAGTCTCATACTCATCTATCTGCTACGATACTTCACCACCCCAGTCTCCAGTATCTGCTCTTTGAAACAGTCTTTTTGAACCCCAGTCTCTAAACTCTGCTCTCTGTAAGATCCAACAGAACCCCAGTCTCCAACCTATGCTCTCTGTAACAGTCCTTCTGCACCCAAGTCTCCGAAATCTGTTCTCTGTAACAGTCCTTCTGCACCTCAGTCTCCAAACTCTGCTCTATATAACAGTCTTTCTGCACCCCAGTCTCTAAAATCTGCATTCTGCAAAAGTCCTTCTGAACCGAGTCGTCAACATCTGCTCTCTGCAACAGTCCTTCTTCACCCCAGTCTCCAAAGTCTGCTCTCTGCAAGGATCGTTTTTGACCCCAGTCTCCAACCTTTGCTCTCTGCAACAGTCCTTCTGAACCACGGTCTCCAAACTCTGCTCTCTGTAAGATCCTTCTTCACTCCAGTTTCCAAACTCTGCTCTCTGTAAAATTCTTTCTCCACCCCAGAATCCAACTTTTGTCCTCTTCAACAGTCCTTCTGCTCCCCAGTCTCCGAGATCTGCTCTCTGTAACAGTCCTTCTGTACCGCAGTCTCCAACCTCTGCTCTTTGTAACAGTCCTTCTACACCCAGGTCTCCAACTTTTGTTTCTGTATCAGTCTGTCTGAACCCCAGTCTCCAAAATCTGTTCTCTGTATCTATCCTTCTTCACCTCAGTCTCCAACCTATGCTCTATGTAAGAGTCCTTCTGCACCCCAGTCTCCAACCTCTGCTCTCAATAACAGTCCTATACCTCAGTTTTCAAACTCTGCTCTCTGTAACGGTCCTTCTGCACCCCAATTTCCAAACTCTGCTTTCTGTAACACTCCTTCTGCACCTGAGTCTCCAAACTCTGCTCTCTGTAACAGTCCTTCTACACCCCAGTCTCCAAGCACTGTTCTCAGTAAAAGTCCACCTGAACCTCAGTCTCAAACCTCTGCTCTCTGCAAGATCCTTTAGCAACCCAGTCTCCAAACACTGCTCTCTATAACAGTCCTTCTGCACCCCAGTCTCCAACCTCTCCTCTCTGTAACAGGCTTTCTGCACGCCAGTCTCCAAACTCTGCTCTATGCAGGGATCATTCTGCACCCCTGTCTCTGACCTCTGCTCTCTGCAATGATCCTACTGCACCCCAGTCTCCAACCTCTCATCTCTGAAACAGTCCTTCTGCACCTCAGTCTCCAACTTCTGCTCTCTGAAAGATCATTCTACACCCCTGTCTCCAAGCTCTGCTCCTTGCAACGATCTTTCTGCACCCCATTCTCCAACTTCTGCTCTATGTAACAGGACTTCTGCACCTCAGTCTCCAATCTCTGCTCTCTGTAACAGTCCTTCTACACCCCAGTCTCCAAGCACTGTTCTCTGTAAAAGTCCACCTGCACCTCAGTCTCAAACTTCTGCTCTCTGCAAGATCCTTTAGCAACCCAGTCTCCAAACTCTGCTCTCTGCAACAGTCCTTCTATACTGCAGTCTCCAACCTCTGCTCTCTGTAACAGGCTTTCTGCACGCCAGTCTCCAAACCCTGCTCTATGCAAGGATCATTCAGCACCCCTTTTCTCAACCTCTGCTCTCTGCAATGATCATACTACACCCCAGTCTCCAACCTCTCATCTCTGAAACAGTCCTTCTGCACCTCAGTCTCCAACTTCTGCTGTCTGAAAGATCATTCTGCACTCCTGTCTCCAAGCTCTGCTCCTTGCAACGATCTTTCTGCACCCCATTCTCCAACTTCTGCTCTATGTAACAGGACTTCTGCACCTCAGTCTCCAATCTCTGCTCTCTGCAACAGTCCTTCTGCACCCCAGTCTCCAAACTCTGCTCTCTGCAACAGTCCTTCTATACTGCAGTCTCCAACCTCTGCTCTCTGTAACGGTCTTTCTGCACCCCTGACTCCAATCTCTGCTTTCTGTATCAGTCCTTCCTCACGCCAGTCTCCAAATTCTGCTCTCTCTAAGAGTCCTTCTGCACCTCAGCTTCCAATCTCTGCTCTCTGCAACAGTCCTTCTGCACCACAGTCTCCAACGTCTGCTCTCTGTAATATCCTTCTGCACCCCAGTTTCCAAACTCTGGTCTCTGAAACATACCTTTCCACCCCACTCTTTAACCTCTGCTTTTTGCACGTGTGCTGTGGCACCCTATTCTCCAAACTCTGTCCTCTGTAACAGTCCTTCTGCTAACCAGTCTTTAACATCTGCTCTCTGTAACAGTTTTTCAGTACCGCAGTCTCCAACCTCTGCTCTCCATAACTTATCCATCTTCACCCCAGTCACCAAACTCTACTTTCTGTATCAGTCCTTCTGAACCCCAGTCTATAACCTCTGCTCTTGGTATCTATCCTTCTGCACCTCAGACTCCAACCTGTGCTCTCTGTAACATTCATTCTGCACCCGAGTCTCCAAGCTGTGCTCTCAGTAATAGTTTTTCTATACCGAAGTCTCAAAACTCTGGTCTCTGTAACTGTCCTTCTGCACCCAAATTTCCAAACTCTGCTCTCTATAAGAGTGCTTCTGCACCTCAGTCTCCAAATTTTTCTCTGTGTAACAGTCCTTCTACACCTCAGTTTCCAACCTCTACTCTTTGTAACAGTCCTTCTGCACCTCAGACTGACACTTCTGGTTTCTGCACGATCCTTCTGCACCCCAGTCTCCGACCACTGCTCTCTGTAACAGTCCACTTGCACCTCAGTCTCAAACAACTGCTCTTTGTAAGATCCTTCAGAAACCCAGTCTCCAAACTCTCCTCTTTGAAACAGGCCTTCTTCACGCCAGTCTCTAAACTCTGCTCTCTTTAGCAGGTCTTCTGCACCCCAGTCTCCAACCGCTGCTCTCTGCAATGATCCTTCTGCACCCCAGTCTCCAACCTCTGCTCTCTTCAATGATCCTACTGCACCCCAGTCTCCAACCTCTGATCTCTGCAACAGTCCTTCTGCACCTCAGGCTTCAACCTCTGCTCTCTGTAAGATCCTTCTGCACCCCTGTATCCAATCTCTGCTCTCTGTAACAGTTCTTCTGCACCCGAGTCTCCAAACTCTGCTCTCTGTAACAAGACTTCCGCACCTCAGTCTCCAACCTCTGCTCTCTACAACAGTTCTTCTGCACCCCAGTCTCCAAACTCTGCTCTCTACAACAGTCCTTCTGCACCCTAGTTACAAACATCTGCTCTGTGCAACAGACCTTCCGGACCCCAGTCTCCAACATCTGCTCTCTGCAACAGTTTTTCTGCACCTCAGTCTGATAACTCTGCTCTCTGCAACGAACCTTCTGCACCCCAGTCTCCTACCTCTGCTCTCTTTAACAGTCCTTCTGCACCTCAGTCTCCCAACTCTGTTCCCTCTTTATGATCCTTCTGCAGCATAGTCTTTAAACTCTGCACTCTGTAACAGTCCTTCTGCAAAACAGTCTCCAAGCTCTGCTCTCTTTAACAGGACTTCTGCACCCCAGTCTTCAAACTCTGCTTTCTGTAACAGACCTTCTGTACCGCAATCTCCAACCTCTGCTCTCTGTAACACTCCTTTGCACCCCAGTCTCTAATCTCTGCTTTCTGTATCAGTGCTTCTGCAAAACAGTCTCAAAACTCTTCTCTCTCTAACAGTCCTTCTGCACCTCAGTCTCCAACCTCTGCGCTCTGCAAAAGTCTTTCTGCACCCCAGTATACAAATTCGTCCTTCTGCAACAGTCCTTCTGAACCCCAGTTTCCAACATATGCTCTCTGCAACAGTCCTTCTCCACGCCAGTGTCCAACCTCTTCTCTGAGTAACAGTCTTTCTGTACTGGAGTCTCCAATCTGTTCTCTTTTTAAGGCCTTTCTGCACCAAAGTTTCCAACCTCTGCTCTGAGTATCAGTCCTTCTGCACGCCAGTCTCCAACATCTGCTCTCTGTAACAGTCCTGCTGCACATATGTCTCCAACCTCTGCTTTCTGCAACAGTCTTTCTATACCCCAGTCTCCAATCTCTGCTCTCAGCAATAGTCCTTCTACACCGCAGTGTCCAACTTCTGATCTCTTCAACAGTCTTTCTGCACCCCAGTCTCCAACTTCTTTTCTCTGTAACAATTTGTCTGCACCTCAGTCCCCAAACTCTTTTCTCTGCAATCGTCCTTCTTCACGCCATTCTCGAACTTCTCCTCTCTGTAACAATAGTTTTGCACCACAGCCTCCAACCTCTGTACTCTGCAATGATCCTTTTACAACCCAGTCTCCAACCTAAGCTCTCTGCAAAAGTCTTTCTGCACCCCAGTCTCCAACATCTGCTCTCTGAAATACTCCTTCTTCACCTCAGTCTGAAGACTCTGCTCTGTGCAATGATCCTTCTGCACCCAAGTCTACAAACTCTGCTTTCTGTAACAGTCCTTCTTCATCTCACCTCTCAACAGTCCTTCTGTACTTCATCTCACCTCTCAACAGTCTCCTTCTTTACTGCAGTCTCCAAACTCTGCTTTCCACAACAGTCCTTCTGCACTCCATTCTCCAACCTCTGTTGTCTGCAAGAGTCAACACCTCAGTCTCCAAAATCTGATCCCTGCAACAATCCTTCTGCACCTTAGTCTCCAAATTCTGCTCTCTGCAACAGTTCTTCTGCACCACAATATCCAAAATCTACTATCTGAAACAGTCCTTCTGCTCCCCAGTCTCCAACCTCTGTTCTCTGTAACAGTCCTTCTGTACCTCAGTCTCCAAACTCTGCTCTCTGCAAAATTTTTTCTGAACCCCAGTCTCCAACATCTGCTGACTGCAAAAGTCCTTCTACACCCTAGTCTCCAAACTCTGGTATCTTCAACAGTCCTTCCGCACCCCAGTCTGCAACCTCTGCTCTCTGTAACAATCCTTCTATAGCTCAGTCTCCAACCTCTTCTCTCTGTAACAGTCCTTCTGCATCTCAGTCTCCAAACTCTGCTCTCTGCAACAGTCCTTCAGAACCTCTGTCTCAAATTCTTGTCTCTGCAACAGTCCTTCTACAACCCAGTCTCCAAACTCTGCTATCTGCAACAGTCCTTCTGCACCTAAGTCTCCAACCTCTGCTCTCTGCAACGAACCTTCTTCACCACAGTCTCCAACATCTGCTCTCTGCAACAGTCTTTCTGCACCTCAGTCTGAAAACTCTGCTCTCTGCACCGATCCTTCTTCACCTCAGTTCCCAAACTCTGATCCCTGCAATGGTCCTTCTGAACCCCAGTATCCAGCCTCTGCTCTCTGTAACAATCCTTCGAGACCCCAGTCTCCAACATCTGGTCTCTGAAAAAGTCTTTCTGCACCCCAGTCTCCAACACCTGCTCTCTGCTACAGTCGTTCTGCACCCCAGTCTAAATACTCTGCTCTCTGAAACGATTTTTGTTCACCCCAGTCTCCAAACTCTGCACTCTGAAACAGTCCTTCTTCACCCCAGTCTCCAATCTCTGATCTCTGTAACAGTCCTTCTGTAGTTTAGTCTCCAAAATCTGCTCTCTGTAACGGTCCTGCTACACCCCAGTCTCTAACCTCTGCTCTCTGTAACAGTCCTTCTGCACCTCAGTCTCCAAACTCTGCTGTCTGCAACAGTCCTTCTGCACCAAAGTCTCAATCATTTGCTCCATACAACAGTCCTTCTGCACCCCTTCTCCAAACCTGTTCTCTGTAACAGTCCTTCTGTACATCAGTCTCAATACTCGGCTCTCCACAATGATTCTTCTGCACCACAGTCTCCTTCCTCGGCTCCCTGCAACAGTCCTTCTCCAACCCAGTCTTCAAACTCTGCTCTCTGTAACAGTCCTCCTGTAGTGCACTCTCTAAAATCTGCTCTCTGTAACAGTCCTTCTGCACCCCAGTCTCCAAACTCTGCTCTCTGTAACAGTCCTTTTGCACCCCAGTCTCCAAACTCTGCTATCTGTAACACTCCTTCTGCACCTCATTCTCCAACCTCTTCTCGCTGCAACAACTCTGCTATCTGTAACAGTCCTTCTGCAACAGTCTTTCTGCTCCCCAGTCTCCGAGATCTGCTCTCTGTAACAGTCCTTCTGTACCGCAGTGTCCAACCTCTGCTGTCAGTTTCGGTTCTTCTACACCCCAGTCTCCAAACTCTGCTTTAGGTATCAGCCTGTCTGAATCCCAGTATCCAACCTCTGTTCTCTGTGTCCATGCTTCTGCACCTCAGTCTCCAAACTCTGCTTTAGGTATCAGACTGTCTGAACCCCAGTCTCCAAACTCTGCTCTCGGTAACAGTCCTAAACCGCAGTCTCCAAACTCTGCTCTCTTTAATGGTACATCTGCACCCCAATTTTTAATCTCTGCTTCCTGTAACAGTCCTTCTGCACGTCAGTCTCCAAACTCTGCTCTCTGCAACAGTCTTTCTACACGCCAGTCTCCAATATCTTGTCTCTGCAACAGTCCTTCTGCATTACAGTCTGAAAACTCTGCTGTCTGCAACGAAACTCCTGCACCCCAGTCTCCTACCTCAGGTGTCTGTTACAATCTTTCTGCTCCTCAGTCTCCAACCTCTGCTCTCTGTAAGATCCATCTGAACCCCAGTCTCTTACCTCTGCTCTCTGTAACACTTCTTCTGCAGCTCAGTCTCCAACTTCTCTCTGCAACAGTTTTTCTGCACCCCAGTCTCCAACATCTACTTTCTGTAATAGTCCTTCTGCACCTCAGTCTCCAAACTCTGCAATCTGGAACAGCCTTCTGCACCGCAGTCTGCAAACTCTGTTCTCTGCAACGATCTTTCAGGACCCCAGTCTCCAACGTCTGCTCTCTCCAACAGTCCTTCTGCACCACAGTCTCAAACCTGTGTTCTCTGTAAGATCTTTCTGCACTACAGTTTTCAAACTCTGCTCTCTAACATTCATTCTCCACCCCAGTCGCCAACCTCTGCTTTCTGCAAGGGTCCTGCGGCACACCTGTATCCAAAGTCTGTCCTCTGCAGCAGTCCTTCTGCTCCCCAGTCTCCAGTATCTGCTCCCTGTAACAATCTTTCTGTACCGCAGTCACCAAACTCTGCTCTCTGTTACGGTCCTTCTGCACCCCAGTCTCCAACCTCTGCTTTCTGTATCAGTCCTTCTGAACCCCAGTATCCAACCTCTGTTCTCTGTGTCTATCATTCTGCACCTCAGTCTCCAACCTGTGCTTTCTGTAACAGTCCTTCTGCACCCAAGTGTTTCACCTCTGCTCTCTGTAACAGTCCTTCTATACCGCAGTCTCCAAACTCTGCTCTCTGTAACGTCCTTCTGCAGCCCAATTTCCAACCTCTGCTTTCTGTAACAGTCCTTCTGCACCTCAGTCTCAAAATTCTGCTCTCTGTAACAGTCCTTCTACACGTCAATTTCCAACCTCGGCTCTCTGTAACATTACTTCTGCACCTCAGTCTGAAACCTTTGCTGTACACGATCCTTCTGCACCCCAGTCTCCAACCACTGCTCTCTGTAACAGTCCACCTGCACCTTAGTCTCCAACCTCTGTTCTCTGTAAGATCCTTCAGCAACCGAGTTAAAACTCCGCTTTCTGTAATAGTCTTTCTGCACCCCAGTCTCCAACATCGCCTCTCTGTAACAGGCCTTCTGCACGCCAGTCTACAAATCTGCTCTGTGTAGCAGGCCTTTTGCACCCCAGTCTCCAAACTCTGCTCTCTGCAATGATCCTTCTGCACCCTAGTATTTAAACTCTGCTCTCTGCCATGATCCTACTGCACCCCAGTCTCCAACCTCTGATCCCTACAACAGTCCTTCTGAACCTCAGTCTCCAAAATCTGGTCTCTGTATGATCCTTCTGCACACCGCTGTCTCCAACCTCTGCTCTTTGTAACAGTCCTTCTGCACCCCAGTCTCCAACCTCTGCTCTCCACAACAGTTCTTCTGCACCCCAGTCTCAAAACTCTGCTCTCTGCAACAGTCCTTTGGCACCCGAATTACCAACATCTGCTCCCTTTTACAGTCCTTCTAAACCCCAGTCTCCAACCTCTGCTCTCTGTAACAGTCCTCCTGTACTGCAGAATCCAACCTCTGCTCTCTGTAATGGTCTTTCTGTACCCCAGACTCCAATATCTGCTTTCTGTATCAGTCCCTCTGCACCCCAGTCTCCAAACTCTGCTCTCTATAACAGTCCTTCTGAACCTCAGTCTTAAACCTCTGCTCTCTGCAAGGGTCCTTCTGCACCTCAGTCTCCAACCTCTACTCTCTGTAACAGTGCTTCTGCACCTCAGTCTCCAAACTCTGCTCTCTGTAAGATCCTTCTGCAACCCAGTATCCAAACTCTTCTCTCTGTAATAGTCCTTAATCCCCCCAGGCTCCAAACTCTGCTCTCTGTAACAGGCCTTCTGCACCAGAGTCTCTAACCTCTGCTCTCTTTATCAGTCCATCTGCACGCCATTCTCCAACGTCTGCTCTCTGCAACGATCCTTCTCTACCCCAGTCTCCAAACTCTGTTCGCTGCAACAGTCCTTGTGCAACCCAGTCTACAACATCTGCTCTCTGCAACATTTATTCTGTACCTCAGTCTGAAAACTCTGCTGTCTGCAATAATCCTTCTGCACCCCAGTCTCCAAACTCTACTCTCTGTAACACTCCTATAGCACCTCAGTCTCCAACCTCTGCTTTAAGCAACAGTCCTTCTGCACCCCAGTCTCCAACCTCTGCTTTGTGTAAGGATACTTCTGCACAACAGTCTCGAACCTCTGCTCTCTGTAACAGTCCTGCTGCACCTAGGTCTACAATCTCTGCTCTCTGTAAGATCCTTCTGCAACCTTGTCTAGAAACTCTGCTCTCTGTAACAGTCCTTCTGCACCTCATTCTCAAAACTCTCTTCTTTCAACACTCATTCTGCACCCCTGTCGCCAAACTCTCTGCAACAGTCCTTATGCACCTCAGTGTCCAAACTCAGCTCTCTGTAAGATCCTTTTTAAACCCAATCTCCAACCCAAGTCTTCAAACTCTGATCTCTACAATAGTTATTCTGCACCACAGTCTAAAACATCTGCTCTCTGTTACAATCTTTATGTACCGCAGTCTCCAAACTCTTCTCTCTGTAACGGTCCTTCTGCACCCCAGTCCACAATCTCTGCTCTCTGTAACAATTCTTCTGCACCTCATATCAAAATTCTGCTATCTTCAACAGTCCTTATCCACCTAAGTCTCCAACCTCTGCTTTCTGAAAATTTCCTTCTGCATTCCAGTCTGCAACGTGTGCTCTGTGTAAAAGTCCTTCTGCAGCCAAGTCTCCACCTCTGCTTTCTGCAATGATCCTTCTTCAACACAGTCTCCAAACTTTATTCTCTGTAACAGTCCTTCTCCACATCAGTCTTCAACCTCTGCTCTATGATAGAGTACTTCTGCACCCCAGTGTCCAACATCTGCTCTCTAAACAGTCCTTCTACATCCCAATATCAAACATCTGCTCTCTGCAACAGTCCTTCTGCAACCCAGTGTCCAAACTCTGCTCTCTGCAACGTGCTTCTGCACCCCACTCTCCAACCTCTTCTGTCTGAAAGATCCTTCTGACCCAAGTCTTTTCTCAAACTCTGCTCTCTGTAATATTCCTTCTCCACGCCAGTCTCAAACCTCTGCTTTCTGCCAGGGTCCTGCTGCACCCCTGTCTCTAACCTCTGTACTCTGCAACACTCCTTCTGCTCCCCAGTCTCCAAACTCTGCTCTCTGTAACAGTCCTTCTGTACTGCAGGTTACAAACTCTGCTCTCTGTAAGGGTACTTTTGTACGCCATTTTCCAACCTCTGCTTTTTTTCTCCATCCTTTTGCACCTCAGTTTGCAGCCTCTGCTCTGTCCAAAGTAGTTCTGCACCCAGTCTCAAACCTCTGCTCTCTACAAAGATCCTTCTGCACCCCAGTCTCCAAATTATGCTCTCTGTAACAATCCTGTTCCACCTCAGTCTCAAACTTCTGCTCTCTGTAAGATTCTTCTGCAACCCTGTCTCCAAACTCTGCTCTTTGTAACAGTCCTTCTGCACCCCAGTCTCAAACCTCTGCTCTGTGCAACAGTTCGTCTGCACTTCAGTCTCCAACATCTGCTCTCTGCAACGGTCCTTCTGCACCCCATGCTCCAACCTCTGTTTTTTGCTAGAATACTTAAGAATGTCAGTCTACAACCTCTGCTCTCTGCAAAAATCCTTCTGCACCAGAGTCTCCAACCATTGCTCTCGGTAACATTTCTTCTGCACCTCAGTCTCCAAACTCTGCTCTATGTAAGATGCTTCTGCCACCCAGTCTCCAAACTCTTCTCTCTGTAACAGTCATTCTGCACCAAGTCTCCAAACTCTGCTCTCTGTAACAGTCCTTCTTCAACCCAGGCTCCAACCTCTGCTCCCTGCAAAAATCTTTCTGCACCCCAGTCTCCAACTTCTGCTCTCTGCAACAGTTCTTCTTCACCCCAGTCTTTAACATCATCTCTCTGAAACAGTCCTTCTGCATCCCATTCTCCAACCTCTGCTCTCTGCAACAGTCCTTCTGTGCCCTGGTCTCCACCCTCTGCTCTCTGTAACAGTCCTTCTGTTCTGCAGTCTCCAAACTCTGCTCTCTGTAAGGTTCATTCTGGACCCAAGTCTCCAACCTGTGCTTTCTGTATCAGTATTCTGCACCCCGGTCTCCAACCTCTGCTCTCTGTAACATTCCTTCTACACTCCAGTCTTCAACCTCTGCTCTGTGTAAGAGTCCTTCTGCAACCCAGTTTACAATCGCTGCTCTCTGCTATGATCCTTCTGCATCCCAGTCTCCAACATCTGCTCTCTGCAACCGTCTTTCTGCACCCAAGTCTCCGACCTCTGCTCTCTGTAATGATCCATCTGCACACCAGTCTTCATCCTCTGCTCTCTGAAATAATCCTACTGCACGCCAGTCATCACCATCTGCTCTCTGAAACATTTTTTCTGCACTGCAGTCTCCAAACTCTGCTGTACGTAATATTCTTCTGCAACCCAGTCTCCAAACTCTGCTCTCTGTAACAGCCCTTCTGTACACAGTCTCCAAAATCTGCTCTCTGTAACAGGCCTTCTAAACCCCAGTCTCCAAACTCTGCTCTCTGTATCAGTCCTTCTGCACCCAGTCTCCATCCTCTGCTCTCTGTAACAGTCTTTCTGTTTCTCATTCTCCTACCTCTGCTCTCTGCAACAGTTCTTCTGCACACAAGTCTCCAACCTATGCACTCTGAAACAGTTCTTCTCCACTCCAGTCTCAAACATCTGCTCTCTGTAACAGTCCTCCTGTATTGCAGTCTCCAAATTCTGCTCTCAGTGATAATCCTTCTGCACCTCAGTCTCCAAACTCTGCTTTCTGTATCAGTCCTTCTGCAACCCAGTCTTTAACAGATGCTCGCTGCAAAAGTCCTTCTTCACTCCAGTTTCCAACCTCTGCTATCTGCAACAGTCCTTCTGCACCCCAGTCTCCAAACCATGCTCTCTGTAACAGTCCTTCTGCACCCAAGTCTCCAACCTCTGCTCTCTGCAACAGTTCTTCTACACCCCAGTCTTCAACGTCTGCTCTGTTTAACAGTCCTTCTGCACCCCAGTCTCCAATCTCTGCTCTCTGTAACAGTCCTTCTGCACCATATTCTCCAACCTCTGCTCTCTGTTACAGTCTTTGTATACCGCAGTCTTCAACCTCTGCTCTCTGTAACGGTCCCTCTGCACCCCAATTTCCAACCTCTGCTTTCTGTAACAGTCTTTCTGCACCTCAGTCACCAAACTCTGCTCTCTGTAACTGTCCTTCTGCACCTCAGTCTCCAACGTCTGCTCTCTGTAATAGTCCTTCTGCACCTCAGTTTGAAACCTCTGCTCTGTGCATGATCCTTCTGCACCTTAGTCTTCAACCACTGCTCTCTGTAACAGTAGTCCTGCACCTCAGTCCCAAACCTCTGCTCTCTAAGATCCTTCTGCAACCCAGCCTCAAAACTCTGGTCTTTATAACAGTCCTTATGCAACTTAGGCTCAAAACTCTGCTCTCTGTAACAGTCCTTCTGCAACCCAATCTCCAACCTCTGCTCTCTGTAGCAGGCCTTCTGCACCCCAGTCTCCAAACTCTGCTCTCTGAAACAGTCCTTCTGCACGCCAGTCTCCAACCTCTGCTCTCTGTAATGGTCCTTCTGCACCCCAGTCTACCACATCAGCTTTCTGTATCATAATTCTTCACGTCAGTCTTCATCGTCTTCCTGTGTACCAGTCTTTCTGCATCTTAGTCTCCAAACTCTGCTCTCTGAAACAGTCCTTCTGCATCCCAGTCTCCAAACTCTGCTTTCTGCAACATTCCTTCTGCAACCCAGTCTCCAACCTGTGCTCTCTGTAACAGTCCTTCTGAACCACAGTCTCCCACCTCTGCTCTTTATAACGATTCTTCTGCAGCCCAGTCTTCACCTCTGCTCTCTGCAACGATTCTTCTGCAATTCAGTCTACATACTCTGCTCTCTATAAGAGTCCTTCTGAACCCCCAAATCCAACATCTGCTCTTTGCATCATTTCTTCTACATCCAGGTCTCCAAACTGTTCTCTCTGTAACTGTCCTTCTGAACCTCAGTATGAAAACGCTGCTCTCTGCAACAATAATTCTGCACCCCAGTCTTTAACCTCTGCTCTTGTAACACTCCTTCTGCACCTCTGTCTCCAAAAGACTCTCTGTAAGATCCTTCTGAAAACCAGTCTCGAAACTGTGCTATCTGTAACAGTCCTTCTACAACCCAGTCTCCAATCTCTGCTCTCTGCAAGAGTCCTACTGCACCCCAGTCTCCAAACTCTACTCTCTGTAAGATCCTTTTAAACCACAGTCTCCAACCTCTGCTCTCTCTAACAGTCCTTTTGTACCCCAGTCTCCAAACTCTGCTCTCTGCAACAGTCCTTCTGCACCCACGTCTCCAAACTCTATCCTCTGTAAGATCCATCTGCACCGCAGTTTCAAAACCCTGTAACAGTCCTTCTGCACCCCAGTATCCAACCTCTGCACTTTGCAACAGTCCTACTGCAACCCAGTCTCCAACCTCTACTCTCTGTAAGATTCTTCTGCACCACAGTCTCCAAACTCTGTTCTCTGCAACAGTTGTTCTGCACCCCGATATCCAACCTGTGCTCTCTTTAACAGTCCTTCTGTACTGCAGTCTCCAAACTCTACTCTCTGTAATGGTTCTTCTTCAGTCCAGTCTCCAACCTCTGCTTTGTTTATCAGTCCTTCTGCACCCCAGTCTCCAACCTCTGCTCTATGTGTCAGTGCTTCTGCCCCTATATCTCCAACCTCTACTCTCTGCAACAGTCCTTCTGCACCCCTGTCTCCAACTTCTGCTCTCTGCAACATTTCTTCTCCAAACTGTGCTATCTGTTACTGTCATTCTGCACCCCAGTCTACAACCTCTGCTCTCTGTAACGATCCTTCTGCCTTTGAGTCTCCAACCTCTGCTCTCTGCAACGATCCTTCTGCACCTCAGTTTCCAAACTCTGCTCTCTGCTGTGATCCTTCTGCACCCTAGTCTCCAACCTGTGGTCTCCATAACTTTCCTTCTGACCCCAGTCTCCAACCTCTGCTCTCTGTAGATATCCTTCTGCACCTCATTCACCAACTTCTGCTCTCTGCAATAATCCTTCTGCACCTCAGTTTCCAACCTCTGCTCTATGCAAGGATCCTTCTATACCCAAGTGTCCAACATCTGCTTTCTGTAACAGTCTTTCTTCACCTCAGTCTCCAACCTCTGCTCTCTGTACCAATTCTTCTGTACCTCAGTCTCTAACCTCTGTTCTCTATAACAGTCCTTCTGCACATCAGTCACCAACATCTGCTCTCTGTAACAGGCCTTCTTCACCCCAGTCTTTAAACTCTTCTCTCTGTAACAGTTCTTCTGCACCCCAGTCTCGAACCTCTGCTCTCTGTAACAGTCCTTCTGCACCCGAGTCTCAAACTCTACTCTCAGAAACAATCTTTCTGCACCCCAGTCTCCAACCTCTGCTCTCTGTGCAGTTCTTCTGCACCACAATCTCCAAACTCTGGTCTCTGTAACACTCCTTTGCACCCCAGTTTACATCCTCTGCTCTATGTAAGAATCCTTATGCACCCCAGTCTCCAACCACTGCTCTCTGTAAAAGTCCTTCTGTACCTCAGTCTCCAACCTCTGCTATCTGTAACGCAACTTCTGCAACCCAGTCTCAAACATTTGCTCTCTGCAAGGATCCTTCTTCTACCCATTCTCCAAACTCTGCTCTCTGTAACAGTCCTTTTGTATCGCAGTCTCCAAACTCTTCTTTTTGTAATGGACCTTCTGCTCACCAATATCCAACCTCTGCTTTCTGTAACATTCTTTCTACACCTCAGACTCCAAACTCTGCTATCTGTAAAAGTCTTTCTGTGCCTCATTCTGAATCCTCGGCTCTCTGCAACGATCCTTCTGCACCCCAGTCTTCAAACTGTGCTATCTCTAACAGTCTTTCTGCACCCCGGTCTCCAACCTCTGCTCTTTGTAACAGGCCTTCTTCACCCCAGTCTCATAACTCTGCTCTCTGTAACAGGCCTTCTGCACCCTGTCTCCCACCTCTTCTCTCTGCAACGATACTTCTGCAACTCAGTCTCCAACATGTGCTCTCTGCAACAGTCCTTCTGCACTCCAGTCTCCAATTTCTGCTCTCTGTAAGATCCTTCTGCATCCCAGTCTCCAAAATCTGCTCTCTGTAACAGTCCTCTGCACCCCAGTATCCAAAGTCTGCTCTCTGTTAAATCCTTCTGCACCTCAGTCTCCAAACTTTGCTCTGTGTAATGGTCCTTCTGCACCCCAGTCTCCAACATCTGCTCACTGCAACGATCCTTCTTCTCCACAGGCTCCAACCTCTGCTCTCTGCAATGGTCTTTCTGCACCCCAGTCTCCAAACTCTGCTCTCTGTTACAGTCTTTCTGTACCACAGTCTCCAAACTCTTATCTCGGAAACGGTCCTTCTGAACCCCAATTGCCAACCTCTGCTTTCTGTAACAGTCCTTCTGCACCTCAGACTCCAAACTCTGCTCTCTGTAACAGTCCTCATGAGCCTCAGTGTGAAACCTCTGCTCTCTGTAATGGTCCCTTTTCATCCCAGTCTCCAACCTCTGCTCTCTGTAACAGTCCTTCTGCACCCCAGTATTCAACCTCTGCTCTCTTTAAAAGTCCTTTTGCACCTCAGTCTCCAAACTTTGCTCTCTGTAATGGTCCTTCTGCACCCCATTCTTCAACCTATGCTCTCAGTAGCAGGTCTTCTGAAACCCAGACTCCAAACTCTACTCTGTAACAGGACTTCTGCACCCCAGTCTCCAACCACTTCTCTATGCAAGGATCCTTCTGCACCTCAGTCTCCAACCTCTGTTCTCTGCAACAGTCCTTCTCCACCCCAGGCTTAAAACTCTGCTCTCTGTAATAGTCCTTCTGTGCCGCAAACTCCAACCTCTGCTCTCTGTAACGGTCATTCTGCACCCCAGTTTCCAAATGCTGCTTTGTGTATCAGTTATTCTGCACCCCAATCTCCAACCAGTGCTCTCTGTAAAAGTCCTTCTGCATCTATGTCTCCATTGTCTGTTTTCTGCCACAGTCCTTCTATACCCCAGTCTCCAACCTCTGCGCTCTGCAATGATCCTTCTGCACCACAGTCTCCAATGCCTGTTCTCTTCAAAAGTCTTTCTGACCCCAGTCTCCATCCTCTGCTCTCTGTAAGATCCTTCTGCACCCCAGTTTCCAAACTCTGCTATCTGTGACATTCTTTCTGAACCCCAGTCTTCAGTCTCTGCTCTTTGTAACAGTACTTCTGTACCACAGTCTCCAATCTCTGCTAACTGCAACATTTCTTCGGCACCCCACTCTCCAAACTGTGCTCTCTGTAACTGTCTTTCTGACCCCAGTCTCCAACCTCTGCTCTCTAACCATCCTTCTGCACCTCAGTCTCCAAACTCTGCTTTCTGCAACAATCCTTCTGAACCTCAGTTTGCAACCTCTGCTCTCTGCAAGGATCCTTCGGCACCCCATTTCTCACCTCTGGTCTCTGAAACAGTCCTTCTGCACCTCAGTCTCCAAACTCTGCTCTCTTTAACAGTCCTTCTGCAACTCAGTCTCCAACCGATGCTCTCTGTAACAGGCTTTCTGCACCCCAGTCTCCAACATTTGCTCTCTGTAACAGTTCTTCTGCACCCCAATCTCGAACCTCTGCTCTCAGTAACAGTCCTTCTGCAACCCAGTCTCCAACCTCTTCTCTCTGCTACGATCCATCTGCACCTCAGTCTCCAACCTCTGCTCTTTGCAACAGTCTTTCTGCACCCCGGTCTCCAGACTCTGCTCTCTTTAAGATCCTTTGCATTCTCTTTCTCCAACCTCTGCTCTCTGTAACAGTCCTCCTGCACCCCAGTATTCAACCTCTGCTCTCTGTAAAAGTCCTTTTGCACCTCAGTCTCCAAACTTTGCTCTCTGTAATGGTCCTTCTGCACCCCATTCTCCAACTTCTGTTCTCTGTAACAGGCCCTCTGCAACCCTGTCTCCAAACCCTACTCTGTAACAGGACTTCTGAACGCCAGTCTCCAACCAATCTCTATGCAACAATTTTTCTGCACCTCAGTCTCCAACCTCTGTTCTCTGCAACAGTCCTTCTGCACCCCAGGCTTCAAAATCTGCTCTCTGTTATAGTCCTTCTGTACCACAGTCTCCAAACTTTGCTCTCTGTAACGGTTATTCTGCACCCCAGTTTCCAAATGCTGCTTTGTGTGTCAGTTTCTGCACCCCAGGCTCCAACCAGTGCTCTCTGTAAAAGTCCTTCTGCACCTCAGTCTCCAACGTTTGCTTTCTGAAACAATCCTTCTGCACCTGAGTCTCAAACTTCTGCTCTCTGCAACAGTCCTTCTGTACCCCAGTCTCCAACCTTTGCGCTCTGCAATGATCCTTCTGCACCAAAGTCTCCAACGTCTGTTCTCTGTAACAGTCTTTCTGACCCCAGTCTCCAGCCTCTGCTCTCTGTAAGATCTTTCTGCACCCCAGTTTCCAAACTCTGCTGTCTGTGACATTCCTTATGAACCCCAGTCTCCAGGCTCTGCTCTTTGTAACAGTACTCCTGTACCACAGTCTCCAATCTCTGCTTCTTGCAACGATTCTTCTGAACCTCAGTTTGAAACATCTGCTCTCTGCAATGATCCTTCTGCACCCCAGTTTCCCACCTCTGCTCTCTGTAACAGTCTTTCTACACCTCTGTCTCCAACCTCTCCTCTCTGTTCCAATCCTTCTGCACCTCAGTCTCCAAACTCTGCTCTCTTTAACAGTCCTTCTGCATCTCACTCTCTAACCGATGCTCTCTGTAACAGGCTTTCTGCACCCCAGTCTCCAAACTTTGCTCTCTGTAACAGTTTTTCTGCACCCCAATCTCGAACCTCTGCTCTCTGCAACGATCCTTCTGCAACTCAGTCTCCAACCTCTGCTCTCTGCAACAGTCCTTCTGCACCCCAGTCTCCAGACTCTGCTCTCTTTAAGATCTTTTGCATCCCTTTCTCCAACCTCTGCTCTCTGTAACAGTCCTCCTGCACCCCAGTATCCAACCTCTGCTCTCTGTAAAATTCTTTCTGCAACTCAGTCTCCAACCTCTTCTCTCTGCAATGATCCTTCTGCACCTCAGTCTCCAACCTCTGCTCTCTGCAACAGTCCTTCTAAACTTCAGTCTCTAAACTCTGCTCTCTGCAACAATCTTTCTGCATCCCAGTCTCCAACAACTGCTCTCTGAAACAGTTTTTCTGCACCTAAATCTCCAAATTCTGCTCTCTGCTACAGTACTCCTGCACCCCAGTCTTCAACCTCTGCTCTCTGCAATATTTCTTCTGCACCCCAGTATCCAAGCTATGCTCTTTGTAACTGTCAAGCTGCACCCCAGTCTGCAAACTCTGCTCTCTGTAGCGATCCTTCTGCACTTCATTCTCCAAACTCTGCTCTCTGCAACGAACCTTCTGTACCCCAGTCTCCATCCTCTGCTCTCTGTAAGAATTCTTTTGCAACCCGGTCTCCAACGTCTCCTCTCTGTAAAAGTCCTTCTGCACCTCAATCTCCAACATCTGCTCTCTGTAACGATCCTCCTTGTCCCCAGGCTCCAACCTCTGCTATCTGCAACGGTCCTCCTACACCCCAGTTTCTTTTCTTTTTTTTTTATTTCCTCTTTTTTTTATTTTTTATTGGTTGTTCACAAATTACAAAGCTCTTGACATATCATATTTCATACATTAGATTGAAGTAGGTTATGAACTCCCAATTATACCCCAAATGTAGAATACAGAATCACGTCGGTTATACATCCACAATTTTACATAATGCCCAATTAGTAATTGTTGTATTCTGCTACTTTTCCTATCCCCTACTATCCCCCCTCCCCTCCCCTCACTTCTTCTCTCTCTACCCCATCTACTGTAATTCATTACTCTCCTTGTTTATTTTCCCATTCCCCTCACAACATATTATATGTAATTTTGTATAGCAATTAGGGTCTCCCTTCATTTCCATGCAATTTCCCTTTTCTCTCCCTTTCCCTCCCATCTCATGACTCTGTTAAGTGTTAGTCTTTTCTTCCTGCTCTTCCTCCTTGCTCTGTTCATAGTTGCTCTCATTATATCAAAGAAGACATTTGGTATTTGTTTTTTAGGGATTGACTAGCTTTACTAAGCATAATCTGCTCTAGTGACATCCATTTCCCTGCAAATAATATGATTTTGTCATTTTTATATTGCTGCATAGGACTCCATTGTGTAGAGATGCCACTTTTTTTTATCCATTCATCTATTGAAGGGAATCTGGGTTGGTTCCACAGACTAGCTATTGTAAATTGTGGTGCTATGAACATCGATATGGCAGCATCCCTGTAGCATGCTCTTTTAAGGTCTTCAGGGAATAGTCCGAAAAGGGCAAATATTCAGGAGGACCTAGAGTCATCAGAAAAATGGTCATATAAAGAACTCAAAGAACACCTTAGACAGATGGAATGGAACCCAATTTCTAAACTCTGCTCTCTGTAACAATTTTTCTGAACCCCAGTCTCCAAACTGTGCTCTCTGAAACACTCCTTCTGCACCCCAGTCTCTAACGTCTGCTCTCAGTAACAGTTCTTCTGCACCCCAATTTCCAAACTCTGCTCTCTGTAACACTCCTTCTGCACCCTAGGCTCCATACTCTACTCTCTGTAAAATTCCTTCTGAACTTCAGTCTCCAAACACTCCTCTCTGTAGATCCTTCTGCAACCCATTCTCCGAACGCTGCTCTCTGTAACAGTCTTTCTGCACCTCAGTCTCCAAACTCTGCTCTCTGTAACAGTCCTTCTGCACCCAGTCTTCAACTTCTGCTCTTTGTAACAGGCCTTCTGCACCCCAGTCTCCAACCTGTGCTCTCTGCAACGATCCTTCTGCACCCCAGTCTCCAAACTCTGCTCTCTGTAACAGTCCTTCTGCACCCCAGGATCCTACGTCTGCTCTCTGATACAGTCCTTCTGAACCTCAGTCTGAAAACTCTGCTCTCTGAAAAAATCCTTCTGCACCCGAGTTTCCAAACTTTGCTCTCTGTAACAGTTCTTCTGAACCTCAGTCACCAAAATGCTCTCTGTAAGATCCTTCTGCAAAGCAGTCTCCAAATTGTGCTATCTGTAACAGTCCTTCTGCACCCCAGTCTCCAAAGTCTGGTCTCTGTAACAGGCCTTCTGCACCCCGGTCTAGATTCTCTGCTCTCTGTAACAGGCCTTCTGCACCCCAGTCTCCAACCTCTTTTCTCTGCAAGGATCCTTCTTCACCTCAGTTTCCAACCTCTGCTCTCTGTAACAGTTCTTCTACACCTCTGTCTCCAACCTCTCCTCTCTGTACCAATCCTTCTGCACCTCAGTCTCCAACATCTGCTCTCTTTAACAGTCCTTCTGCACCCCAGTCTCCAAGCTTTGCTCTCTGTAACAGTTTTTTTGCACCCCAATATGGAACCTCTGCTCTCTGTATCAGTCCTTCTGCAACCCAGTCTCCAACCTCTTCTCTCTGCAATGATCCTTCTGCACCTCAGTCTCCAACCTCTGCTCTCTGCAACAGTCCTTCTGCACCTCAGTCTCCAACCTCTGCTCTTTGCAAAAGTCCTTCTGCACCCTAGTCTACAGACTCTGCTCTCTTTAAGATCTTTTGCATCCCTTTCTCCAACCTCTGCTCTCTGTAACAGTCCTCCTGCACCCCAGTATCCAACCTCTTCTCTCTGTAAAATTCCTTCTGCAACTCAGTCTCCAACCTCTTTTCTCTGCAACGATCCTTCTGCACCTCAGTCTCAAACATCTGCTCTCTGCAACATTCCTTCTAAACCCCAGTCTCCAACCTCTGCGCTCTGCAACGTTCTTTCTGCATCCCAGTCTCCAACAACTGCTCTCTGAAACAATGTTTCTGCACCCCAATCTGCAACTTCTGCTCTCTGCTACAGTACTCCTGCACTCCAGTCTCCAACCTCTGCTCTCTGCAATATTTCTTCTGCACCCCAGTATCCAACCTGTGCTCTTTGTTACTGTCAAGCTGAACCCCCGTCTGCAAACTCTGCTCTCTGTAGCAATCCTTCTGCACTTCATTCTCCAAACTCTGCTCTCTGCAACGAACCTTCTGTACCCCAGTCTCCATCCTCTGCTCTCTGTAAGAATTCTTTTGCACCCCAGTCTCCAAAGTCTCCTCTCTGTAAAAGTCATTCTGCACCTCAATTTCCAACATCTGACCTCTGCAACGATCCTCCTTGTCCCCAGGGTCCAACCTCTGCTATCTGCACCGGTCCTCCTACACCCCAGTTTTAAAACTCAGCTCTCTGTAACAATCCTTCTGCACCTCAGTCTCCAAACTCTGCTCTTTGAAACAGTCCTTATGCACCCCAGTCTCTAACCTCTGCTCTCAGTAACAGTTCTTCTGCACCCCAATCTCCAAACTCTGCTCTCTGTAACACTCTTTCTGCACCCTAAGCTCTACACTCTACTCTCTGTAACAGGCCTTCTGCACCCCAGTCTCCAACCTGTTCTCTCTGCAACGATACTTCTGCACCCTAGTCTCCAAACTCTTCTCTCTGTAACAGTCCTTCTGCACCCCAGGATCCTACATCTGCTCTCTGAAACAGTCCTTTTGCACCTCAGTCTGAAAACACTGCTCTCTGCAAAAGTCCTTCTGCACCTGAGTTTCCAAACTTTGCTCTCTTTAACAGTCCTTCTGAACCTCAGTCTCCAAAATGCTCTCTGTAAGATTTTTCTGCAACCCAGTCTAGAAATTGTACTATCTGTAAAAGTCCTTCTGCACCCCAGTCTTCAAAGTCTGCTCTCTGTAACAGGCCTTCTGCACCCCGGTCTAGATTCTCTGCTCTTTGTAACAGGCCTTCTGCACCCCAGTTTCCAACCTCTTCTCTCTGCAAGGATCCTACTTCACCTCAGTTTCCAACCTCTGCTCTCTGTAACAGTTCTTCTACACCTCTGTCTCCAACCTCTCCTCTCTGTACCAATTTTTCTGCACCTCAGTCTCCAACCTCTGCTCTCTTTAACAGTCCTTCTGCACCTCAGTCTCTAACCGATGCTCTCTGTAACAGGCTTTCTGCACCCCAGTCTCCAACCTTTGCTCTCTGTAAGAGTTTTTTTGCACCCCAATCTCGAACCTCTACTCTCTGTAACAGTCCTTCTGCAACCCAGTCTCCAACCTCTTCTCCCTGCAATGATCTTTCTGCACCTCAGTCTCCAACCTCTGCTCTTTGCAACAGTCCTTCTGCACCCTAGTCTCCAGAGTCTGCTCTCATTAAGATCTTTTGCATCCCTTTCTCCAACCTCTGTTCTCTGTAACAGTCCTCCTGCACCCCAGTATCCAACCTCCGCTCTCTGTAAAATTCCTTCTGCAACTAAGTCTCCAACCTCTTCTCTCTGCAACAGTACTTCTGCACCTCAGTCTCCAACCTCTGCTCTCTGCAACAGTCCTTCTAAACTTCAGTCTCCAAACTCTGCTCTCTGCAACAATCTTTCTAAATCCCAGTCTCCAACAACTGCTCTCTGAAACAGTGTTTCTGCACCCCAATCTCCAACTTCTGCTCTCTGCTACAGTACTCCTGCACCCCAGTCTCCAACCTCTGCTCTCTGCAATATTTCTTCTGCACCACAGTATCCAACCTGTGCTCTTTGTTACTGTCAAGCTGCACCCCAGACTGCAAAATCTGCTCTCTGTAGCGATCCTTCTGCACTTCATTCTCCAACCTCTGCTCTCTGCAACGAACCTTCTGTACCCCAGTCTCCATCCTCCGCTCTCTGTAAGAATTCTTTTGCACCCCAGTCTCCAAAGTCTCCTCTCTGTAAAAGTCATTCTGCACCTCAGTCTCCAACATCTGCTCTCTGCAAAGATCCTCGTTGTCCCCAGGCTCCAACCTCTGCTATCTGCACCGGTCCTCCTACACCCCAGTTTTAAAACTCAGCTCTCTGTAACAATCCTTCTGCACCTCAGTCTCCAAACTCTGCTCTCTGAAACAGTCCTTCTGCACCCCAGTCTCTAACCTCTGCTCTCAGTAACAGTAATTCTGCACCCCAATCTCAAAATTCTGCTCTCTGTAACACTCCTTCTGCACCCTAGGCACCACCCTCTACTTTCTGTAAAAGTGCTTCTGAACCTCAGTCTCCAAACTCTGCTCTCTGTAAGATTCTTCTGCAATCCATTCTCCAAACGCTGCCCTCTGTAACAGTCCTTCTGCACCCCAGTCTCCAAACTATTCTCTCTGTAACAAGCCTTCTGCACCCCAGTCTTCAAATTCTGCTCTCTGTATCAGGCCTTCTGCACCCCAGTCTCCAACCTGTTCTCTCTGCAACAATCCTTCTGCTCCCCAGTCTCCAATCTCTGCTCTCTGTAAGATTCTTCTGCAACGAATTCTCCAAACGCTGCTCAATGTAACAGTCCTTCTGAAACCCAGTGTCCAGGCTCTGCTCTCTACAATGATCCTTCTGCACCTCAGTCTCCAACCTCTGCTCTCTGCAATGATCCTTCTGCACCTCAGTCTCCAACCTGTGCTCTCTGCAAAAGTCCTTCTGCACCCCAGTCTACAGACTCTGCTCTCTTTAAGATCTTTTGCATCCCTTTCTCCAACCAATGCTCTCTGTAACAGTCCTCCTGCACCCCAGTATCCAGCCTCTTCTCTCTGTAAAATTCCTTCTGCAACTCAGTCTCCAACCTCTTTTCTCTGAAACGATCCTTCTGCACCTCAGTCTCCAACATCTGCTCTCTGCAACATTCCTTCTAAATCCCAGTCTCCAACCTCTGCGCTCTGCAACGATTTTTCAGCATCCCAGGCTCCAACAACTGCTCTCTGAAACAATGTTTCTGCACCCCAATCTGCAACTTCTGCTCTCTGCTACAGTACTCCTGCACCCCAGTCTCCGACCTCTGCTCTCTGCAATATTTTTTCTGCACCCCAGTATCCAACCTGTGCTCTTTGTTACTGTCAAGCTGCACCCCAGTGTACAAACTCTGCTCTCTGTAGCGATCCTTCTGCACTTAATTCTCCAACCTCTGCTCTCTGCAACGAAACTTCTGTACCCCAGTCTCCATACTCTGCTGTATATAAGAATTCTTTTGCACCCCAGTCTCCAACGTCTCCTCTCTGTAAAAGTCCTTCTGCACCTCAATCTCCAAGTTCTGCAATCTGTAACACTTATTCTGAACCCCAGTCTCAAACCTCTGCTCTCAGAAATGATCTTTCTGCACCTCAGTCTCCAACCTCTGCTCTCATTAATAGTCCTTCTGCACCCTAGTCTCCAACATCTGCTCTCTGCAACGATTCTCCTTGTCCCCAGGCTCCAACCTCTGCTATCTGCACCAGTCCTCCTACACCCCAGTTTTAAAACTCAGCTCTCTGTAACAATCCTTCTGCACCTCAGTCTCCAAACTCTGCTCTCTGAAACAGTCCTTATGCACCCCAGTCTCTAACCTCTGCTCTCAGTAACAAACAGTTCTTCTGCACCCCAATATCCAAACTCTGCTCTCTGTAACACTCCTTCTGCACCCTAGGCTCTACCCTCTACTTTCTGTAAAAGTGCTTATGAACCTCAGTTTCCAACCTCTGCTCTCTGTAAGATTCTTCTGCAACCCATTCTCCAAACGCTGCTCTCTGTAACAGTCCTTCTGCACCCCAGTCTACAAACTCTTCTCTCAGTAACAGGCTTCTGCACCCAGTCTTCAACTTCTGCTCTCTGTAACAGGCCTTCTGCACCCCAGTCTCCAACCTGTTCTCTCTGCAATGATACTTCTGCACCCCATTCTCCAAACTCTGCTCTCTGTAACAGTCCTTCTGCACCCCAGGATCCTACATCTGCTCTCTGAAACAGTCCTTCTGCACCTCAGTCTGAAAACTCTGCTCTCTGCAAAAGTCCTTCTGCACCTGAGTTTTCAAACTTTGCTCTCTTTAACAGTCCTTCAGATCCTGAGTCTCGAAAATGCTCTCTGTAAGATTTTTCTGCAACCCAGTCTAGAAATTTTGCTATCTGTAAAAGTCCTTCTGCACCCCAGTCTTCGAAGTCTACTCTCTGTAACAGGCCTTCTGCTCCCCGGTCTAGATTCTCCGCTCTTCGTAACAGGCTTTCTGCACCCCAGTCTCCAACCTCTTCTCTCTGCAAGGATCCTACTTCACCTCAGTTTCCAACCTCTGCTCTCTGTAACAGTTCTTCTACACCTCTGTCTCCAACCTCTCCTCTCTGTACCAATTTTTCTGCACCTCAGTCTCCAACCTCTGCTCTCTTTAAAAGTCCTTCTGCACCTCAGTCTCTAACCGATGCTCTCTGTAACAGGCTTTCTGCACCCCAGTCTCCAACGTTTGCTCTCTGTAACAGTTTTTCTGCACCCTAATCTCGAACCTCTACTCTCTGTAACAGTCCTTCTGCAACCCAGTCTCCAAACTCTGCTCTCTTCAATATTTCTTCTGCACCCCAGTATCCAACCTTTGCTTTTTGTAACTGTCAAGCTGCACCCCATTCTGCAAACTCTACTCTCTCTAACGATCCTTCTGCACTTCATTCTCCAACCTCTGCTCTCTGCAACGAAACTTCTGTACCCCAGTCTCTATACTCTGCTCTATATAAGAATTCTTTTGCACCTCAGTCTCCAATGTCTCCTCTCTTTAAAAGTCTTTCTGCACCTCAGTGTCCAAGTTCTGCAATCTGTAACACTTATTCTGAACCCCAGTCTCAAACCTCTGCTCTCAGAAATGATCTTTCTGCACCTCAGTCTCCAAACTCTGCTCTCATTAATAGTCCTTCTGCACCCTAGTCTCCAACATCTGCTCTCTGCAATGATCCTCCTTGTCCAAAGGCTCCAACCTCTGCTATCTGCACCGGTCCTCCTACACCCCAGTTTTAAAACTCAGCTCTCTGTAACAATCCTTCTGCACCTCAGTCTCCAAACTCTGCGCTCTGAAACAGTCCTTATGCACCCCAGTCTCTATCCTCTGCTCTCAGTAACAGTTCTTCTGCACCCCAATCTCCAAACTCTGTTCTCTGTAACACTCCTTCTGCACCCTAGGCTCTACCCTCTACTCTCTGTAAAAGTGCTTCTGAAACTCAGTCAACAACCTCTGCTCTCTGTAAGATTCTTCTGCAACCCATTCTCCAAACGCTGCTCTCTGTAACAGTCTTTCTGCACCACGGTCTACAAACTCTTCTCTCTGTAACAGGCCTTCTGCACCACAGTCTTCAACTTCTGCTCTCTGTAACAGGCCTTCTGCACCCCAGTCTCCAACCTGTTCTCTCTGCAATGATACTTCTGCACCCCAGTCTCCAAACTCTGCACTCTGTAACAGTCCTTCTTCACCCCAGGATCCTACATCTGCTCTCTGAAACAGTCTTTCTGCACCTCAGTCTGAAAACTCTGCTCTCTGCAAAAGTCCTTCTGCACCTGAGTTGCCAAACTTTGCTCTCTTTAACAGTCCTTCTGAACCTCAGTCTCCAAAATGCTCTCTGTAAGATTTTTCTGCAACCCAGTCTAGAAATTGTGCTATCTGTAAAAGTCCTTCTGCACCCCAGTCTTCAAAGTCTGCTCTCTGTAACAGGCCTTCTGCACCCTGGTCTAGATTCTCTGCTCTTTGTAACAGGCCTTCTGCACCCCAGTTTCCAACCTCTTCTCTCTGCAAGGATCCTACTTCACCTCAGTTTCCAACCTCTGCTTTCTGTAACAGTTCTTCTATACCTCTGTCTCCAACCTCTCCTCTCTGTACCAATTTTTCTGCACCTCAGTCTCCAACCTCTGCTCTCTTTAACAGTCCTTCTGCACCTCAGTCTCTAACCGATGCTCTCTGTAACAGGCTTTCTGCACCCCAGTCTCCAACCTTTGCTCTCTGTAACAGTTTTTTTGCACCCCAATCTCGAACCTCTACTCTCTGTAACAGTCCTTCTGCAACCCAGTCTCCAACCTCTTCTCCCTGCAATGATCTTTCTGCACCTCAGTCTCCAACCTCTGCTCTTTGCAACAGTCCTTCTACACCCTAGTCTCCAGAGTCTGCTCTCATTAAGATCTTTTGCATCCCTTTCTCCAACCTCTGTTCTCTGTAACAGTCCTCCTGCACCCCAGTATCCAACCTCCGCTCTCTGTAAAATTCCTTCTGCAACTAAGTCTCCAACCTCTTCTCTCTGCAACAATACTTCTGCACCTCAGTCTCCAACCTCTGCTCTCTGCAACAGTCCTTCTAAACTTCAGTCTCCAAACTCTGCTGTCTGCAACAATCTTTCTGCATCCCAGTCTCCAACAACTGCTCTCTGAAACAGTGTTTCTGCACCCCAATCTCCAACTTCTGCTCTCTGCTACAGTACTCCTGCACCCCAGTCTCCAATCTCTGCTCTCTGCAATATTTCTTCTGCACCCCAGTATCCAACCTGTGCTTTTTGTAACAGTCAAGCTGCACCCCAGTCTGCAAACTCTACTCTCTCTAACGATCCTTCTGCACTTCATTTTCCAACCTCTGCTCTCTGCAACGAAACTTCTATACCCCAGTCTCCATACTCTGCTCTATATAAGAATTCTTTTGCACCCCAGTCTCCAACGTCTTCTCTCTGTAAAAGTCCTTCTGCACCTCAGTCTCCAAGTTCTGCAATCTGTAACACTTATTCTGAACCCCAGTCTCAAACCTCTGCTCTCAGAAATGATCTTTCTGCACCTCAGTCTCCAAACTCTGCTCTCATTAATAGTCCTTCTGCACCCTAGTCTCCAACATCTGCTCTCTGCGGCGATTCTCCTTGTCCCCAGGCTCCAACCTCTGCTATCTGCACCGGTCCTCCTACACCCCAGTTTTAAAACTCAGCTCTCTGTAACAATCCTTCTGCACCTCAGTCTCCAAACTCTGCTCTCTGAAACAGTCCTTATGCACCCCAGTCTCTAACCTCTGCTCTCAGTAACAGTTCTTCTGCACCCAAATCTCCAAACTCTGCTCTCTGTAACACTCCTTCTGCACCCTAGGCTCTACCGTCTACTCTCTGTAAAAGTGCTTATGAACCTCAGTCTCCAACCTCTGCTCTCTGTAAGATTCTTCTGCAACCCATTCTCCAAACGCTGCTCTCTGTAACAGTCCTTCTGCACCCCAGTCTACAAACTCTTCTCTCTGTAACAGGCCTTCTGCACCCCAGTCTTCAACTTCTGCTCTCTGTAACAGGCCTTCTGCACCCCAGTCTCCAACCTGTTTTCTCTGCAACGATACTTCTGCACCCCAGTCTCCAAACTCTGCTCTCTGTAACAGTCCTTCTGCACCCCAGGATCCTACATCTGCTCTCTGAAACAGTCCTTCTGCAACTCAGTCTGAAAACTCTGCTCTCTGCAAAAGTCCTTCTGCACCTGAGTTTCCAAACTTTGCTCTCTTTAACAGTCCTTCTGAACCTCAGTCTCCAAAATGCTCTCTGTAAGATTTTTCTGCAACCCAGTCTCGAAATTGTGCTATCTGTAAAAGTCCTTCTGCACCCCAGTCTTCAAAGTCTACTCTCTTTAACAGGCCTTCTGCACCCCGGTCTCGATTCTCTGCTCTCTGTAACAGGCCTTCTGCACCCCAGTCTCCAACCTCTTCTCTCTGCAAGAATCCTTCTTCACCTCAGTCTTCAACCTTTGCTCTCTGCAACAGTCCCTCTGTACCACAGTCTCCATCCTTTGCTCTCTGTAACGGTCCTTCTGCACCACAGTCTCAAACCTCTGATTTTTGTATCAGTCTTTCTGCACAACAGTTTTCAAACTCTGCTGTCTGTAACAGTCTTTCTGAACCTCTGTCTCCAACCTCTGCTCTCTGAAACCTTAATTCTGCACACCATTCTCTAACCTCTTCTCTCTCCATCAGTCCTTCTGAACATAAGTCCACAACATCTGCTCTCTGCAACAGTCCTTCTTTACCCTAGTCTCTAAACTCTGCTGTCTGTACCAGTCCTTCTGTACTGCAGTCTCCAAACTCTGCTCTCTGTAACCTTAATTCTGCACCCTAGTCTCCAAACTCTTCTTTCTGTATCAGTACTTCTGCACCCCAGTCTCCAACCTCTGATCTCTGTAACATTCTTACTGCAACTCAGTCTCCAACTTTTGCTCTATGCGACAGTTCTTCTACAGCCCAGTCTCCAACCTCTGCTCTCTGCAACAGTTCTTCTACACCACAGTCTCCAACATCTGCTCTCTGTAACAGTCCTCCTGTATTGCAGTCTCCAAACTCTGCTTTCTGTAACGGTCATTTTACTCACCAGACTCCAACCTCTGTTTCTGTATCAGTCCTTCTGCACCCCGGTCTCAAACCTCTACTCTCTGTGACAGTCTTTCTACTCCTCAGTCTCCAAACTCTTCTCTCTGCAACAGTCCTTATGCACCCAAGTCTCCAACACCTGCTACCTGCAACAGTCCTTCTACACTCCAGTCTCCGACCTCTGCTCCCTGCAATGGTCCTTCTGCACCTCAGTCTGCAACGTCTACTGTCTGTAAGATGCATTCTGCACCTCAGTCTTCCAACTCTGATCTCTGTAAGATCCTTCTGCAACCCAGTCTCCAAACTCTGCCCTCTTCAACGATCCTTCTGCACCCCAGTTTCCAAACAATGCTCTCTGTAACAATCCAGTTGCAACTCAGTCTCCAAACTCAGCTCTCTGTAAGATGTTTCTGCAACCCTGTCCAAAACTCTGCTCTCTCTAACAGTCCTTCTGCACCCCAGTCTCTAACTTCTGCTCTCTGAAACAGTCCTTCTAATCCCCAGTCTCCAACCTCTGCTCTATGCAATAGTCCTTCAGCACCACAGTCTCCAACATCTGTTCTCTGTAAAAATTATTCTCCACCTCAGTTCCCAAACTCTGATCTCTGCAATGGTCCTTCTGCACCTCAGTCTCAATTCTCTGCTTTCTGTAAAAATCCTTTTGCAAACCAGTCTCCAAACTCTGCTCTCTCCAACGATTCTTCTTGACCCAGTCTACAACATCTGTTCTCTGCAACAGTCCTTCTGCACCTCAGTCTGAAAACTCTGCTCTCTGCAATGATCCTTGGACAACCCAGTCTCCAAACTCTGCTTTCTGTAACAGTCTTTGTGCACGTCATTCTCCAACTCTGTTATCTGTAACAGTCCTTCTGCACCCCCGTATCCAACCTCTGCTCTCTGTAAGATCCTTCTTCAACCAGGTTTCCAAACTCTGCTCCCTGTAACATTCCTTCTGGTACCCAGTCTCCAACCTCTTCTTTCTGTAACAGTCCTTCTGCTCCCCAGTCTCCAAGCCCTGCTCTCTGTAACAGTCCTTCTGCTCCCCAGTCTCTAAGCCCTGCTGTCTGTAACAGTCGTTCTGTACCACAGTCTCCAAACTCTGCTCTTTGCAATGGTTCTTCTGAACCCCATTCTCCAACCTCTGTTGTCTGCAAGAGTCCTTCAGAACCTCAGTCTCCAACCACTTCTTTCTGCAACAATTCTTTTGCACCCCAGTCTCCAACATCTGCTCTCTGAAAAAGTCCTACTGCACCCGAGTCTCCAACATCTGCTCTCTTCAACAGTCCTTCTGCATCTCAGTCTGAAAACTCTGCTCTCTGCAACAATCCTTGTGCACCCCAGTCTTTAAACTCTGCACTCTGAAACAGTCCTTCTGTACTGCAATCTTCAACCTCTGCTCTCTGTAACAGTCCTGCTGCACCCCAGTCTTCACCTTCTGCTTTCTGTATCAGTCCTTCTGCACCCCAGTCTCCAAACTCTGTTCTCTGTAACAGTCTTTCTGAACCTCACTGTTCAAACTCTTCTCTTTGCAACAGTCCTTCTGCACCTCAGTCTGAAAACTCTGTTCTCTACAACGATCCTTCTGCACGCCAGTGTCCAATTAATGCTCTCTGTAACAGTCCTGCTTTACCTCAGTCTCCAACCTCTGCTCTCCGTAAGATCTTTCGGGAACCCTATCTCCAAACCCTGGTTTCTGTAAGAGTCCTTCTGCACCCCAGTCTCCAACCTCTGCTCTCTGTATCAGGCCTTTTGCACCCCATTCTCTAAGCACTGCTCTCTGTAACAGTGCTTCTGCACCTCAGTCTACAAACTCTGCTCTCTCCAACAGTCCTTCTGCAACCCAGTCTCCAAACTCTGCTTATTGTATCAGTCCATCTGCACCACAATTTTCAACCTCTGCTCTCTGTAACAGTCTTTCTGCACCTCAGTCTGAAAAGTCTGTTCTCTACAAGGATCCTTCTGCACCCCAGTCTCCAATCTCTGCTCTCTGTAACAGTCTTTTTGCACCTCAGTCTCCAAACTCAGCTCTCTGCAACAATTCATCTGCACCTCAGTTTCAAAAGTCTGTAACAGTGCTTCTGCACCCCAGTCTCAAACTTCTGCTGTCTGCAACGATCCTTCTGCACACCAGTCTCCAACTTCTGCTCTCTCCAACAGTCCTACTGCACCTCAGTCTCCAACCTCTGCTCTCTGCAACGATCCTTCTGCATCCCAGTATCCAACATGTACTCTATGCAACAGTTATTTTGTACCTATATCTCCAACCTCTGCTCTCTGCAACAGTCCTTCTGCACCTCAGTCTGAAAACTGTTCTCTGCAACGATCCTTCTGCACCCCAGTCTCCAAAATCTGCTCTCTGTAATAGTCCTGTTGCACCTCAGTCTCGAATCTCTGCTCTCTGTAAGATCCTTCTGCAACTCTGTCTTCAAACTCTGCACTCCGTAACAACCTTCTGTACCCCAGTCTCCAACCTCTGCTCTCTTCAACAGTCCTTCTAAACCCAAGTCTCCAAATTCTGCTCTCTGCAACAGTACTACTGCACCTCAGGCTATTTGTACCTCAGTCTCCAAACTCTGCTCTCTGTAAGATGTTTCTGCAACCCTGTCTAAAAACTCTGCTCTCTGTAACAGTCCTTCTAAACCCCAGTTTCCAGCCTCTGCTCTCTGCAACAGTCATTCTGCACCCAGTCTACAACATCTGTTCTCTGCTACAGTCCTTCTGCACCTCAGTCTGAAAACTCTGCTCTCTGCAACGATCCTTGTACACCCTAGTCTCAAAACTCTGCTTTCTGTAACAGTCTTTGTGCAGGTCATTCTCCAACCTCTGCTATCTGTAACAGTCTTTCTGCACCCCTGTCTCCAACCTCTGCTCTCTGAAAGAATCTTCTGCTCCCAGGTTTCCAAACTTTGCTCTCTGTAACATTCCTTCTGGGACCCAGTCTCCAACCTCTGCTCTCTGTAACAGTCCTTCTGTTTCCCAGTCTCCAACCCCTGCTCTCTGTAACAGTCCTTCTGTACCACATTCTCCAACCTCTGCTCTCTGTAACTGTCGTTCTGTACCGCAGTCTCTAAACTGTGCTCTCTGCAACGGTCCTTCTGCACCCCATTCTCCAAACTCTGTTGTCTGCAAGAGTCCTTCAGCACCTCATTATCTAACCTCTTCTACCTGTCACAATTTTTTTGCACCCCAGTCTCCAACATCTGCTCTCTGAAAAAGTCCTTCCGCACGCGAGCCTCGAACATCTGCTCTCTGCAACAGTCCTTCTGCACCTCAGTCTGAAAACTCTGCTCTCTGCAATGATCCTTGTGCACCAGTCTCCAAACTCTGCACTCTGAAACACATCTTCTGTATTTCAATCTCCAACCTCTGCTCTCTGTAACAGTCCTTCTGCACCCCAGTCTCCACCTTCTGCTTTCTGTATCAGTCCTTCTGCACCCCAGTCTTCAACCGCTGCACTCTGTAACAGTCCTTCTCTACCCCACTCTTTAGCCTATGCTCTCTGTAACAGTCCTCCTGTAGTGCAGTCTCCAAAATCTGCTCTCTGTAAGGGTCCTTCAGCACCCCAGTCTCTAACCTCTGCTTCCTGTATCAGTCCTTCTGCAGCCCAGTCTCCAACCTCTGCTCTGTGTAACAGTCCTTCTGCACCTCAGTCTCCTAACTGTGCTGTCTGCAACAGTCCTTCTGAACCAAGTTTCAAACCTCTGCTGCCTGCAACAGTCATTCTGGACCTCACTCTCTAACCACTACTCTCTGTAACAGTCCTCCTGCACCTCAGTCTCCAACATTTGCTTTTTGTAAGATTCTTCTGAAACCCAGTCTTCAAACTCTGCCCTCCGTAACCGTCCTTCAGCACCCCTTCTCCAAACTCTGTTCTCTGTAACAGTCCTTCTGCACACCAGTCTCAATACTCTGCTCTCTACAACGATCCTTCCCCACCCCAGTTTCCATCCTCTGCTCTCTGCAACAGTCCTTCTCCACACAAGTCTCCAACCTCTGCTCTCTGTAACAGTCCTTCAGTAGTGCAGTATCCAAAATCTCCTCTCTGTAACGATTCTTCTGCACCCCAGTCTCCAAACTCTGTTCTCTGTAACAGTCCTTCTAAACCTCAGTGTCCAAACTCTGCTCTCTGCAACAGTCCTTCTGCACCTCAGTCTGAAAACTCTGTTCTCTGCAACGATCCTTCTGCACCCCAGTGTCCAACCACTGCTCTCTGTAACACTCCTGCTGTACCTCAGTCTCCAAACTCTGCTCTCTGTAACATCTTTCTGCAACCCTATCTCCAAACCCTGCTTTCTGTAAGAGTCCTTCTGCACCCCAGTCTCCAACCTCTGCTCTCTGTAACAGGCCTTTTGCACCCCATTCTCCAAACTCTGCTCTCTGTAAAAGTGCTTCTGCACCTCAGTCATCAAACTCTGCTCTCTGCAACAGTCCTTCTGCACCCCAGTCTCCAAACTCTGCTTACTGTATCAGTCCATCTGCGCCACAATTTCCAAACTCTGCTCTCTGTAACAGACTTTCTGCACCTCAGTCTACAAACTCTGCTCTCTGCAACAGTCCTTCTGCATCCCAGTCTCCAACATTTGCTCTCTGCAACAGTCCTTCTGCACCAAACCTCCAACCTCTTCCTCTGTAACAGTCCTACTATAACCCAGTCTCCAACCTCTGCTCTCTGTAATAGTCTTTCTGCACCCCAATCTGAACCTGTGCTCTCAGCAACAGTCCTTATACACCCCAGTGTCCAGCCTCTTCTGTCTACAACAGTCCCTCTGCATCCCAGTCTCCAACTTCTGCTCTATGTAACAATCCTTCTGCACCTCAGTCTCCAAACTCTGTTCTCTGCAACTGTCCTTCTGCACCTCAGTCTCCAAAAACTGCTCCATGTAAAAGTACTTCTGAACACCTTCTCCATACTCTGCTCTTTGTAACAGGCCTTTTGCACCCCAGTCTCCCAACTCTGTTCTCTATAAAAATCCTTCTGCACCCCAGTCTCAAAATTTTGCTCTCTACAATGATCCTTCTGCATCCCAGTGTCCAACATCTGCTCTATGCAACAGTCCTTCTGCATCCCAGTCTTCAACATGTGCTCTCTGCAAAAGTCCTTCTGCACCTCAGTCTGAAAACTCTGTTCTCTACAAGATCCTTCTGCACCCCAGTCTCCAATCTCTGCTCTCTGTAACAGTACTGCTACACCTTGCTCTACAACCTCTGCTCTCAGTAAGATCCTTTTGAACTTTTTCTATAAACTCTGCTCTCTTTAGGAGTTCTTCTGCAAGTCAGTCTGAAAACTCTGTTCTCTACAAGGATTCTTCTGCACCCCAGTCTCCAGTCTCTGCTCTCTATAACAGTCCTTTTGAACCTCAGTCACCAAACTCAGCTCTCTGCAAGGATCCATCTGCACCTCAGTTTCGAAAGTCTACTCTCTGTAACAGGGCTTCTGCACCCCAGTCTCAAAATTCTGCTATCTGCAACGATCCTTCTGCACAACAGTCTCCAACTTCTGCTCTCTGCAACAGTCCTTCTGCAACCCAGTCTCCAACCTCTGCTCTCTGCAAGGATCCTTCTGCACACCAGTATCCAACATGTGCTCTATGCAACAGTCCTTTTACACCCATATCTCCAACCTCTGCTCTCTGAAACAGTCAATCTGCACCTTCGTCTGAAAACTCTGTTCTCTGTAACGATTTTTCTGCACCCCAGTCTCCAGTCTCTGCTCTCTGCAACAGTCCTTCTAAACTCCAGTCTACAAATTCTGCTCTCTGCAACAGTCCTACTGCACCCCAGGCTCCCACTTCTGTTCTCTGTAACAATCCTTCTTAACCTCAGTTCCCAAACTCTGATCTCTGCAATAGTCCTTCTTCACCACAGTTTCCAAACTCTGCTTTTTGTAACAATCTTTCTGCACCCCAGTCTCAAAACTCTGCTGTCTACAACAATCTTTTTGCACCCCAGTCTCCAAACTCTGCTCTCTGCAAAAGTCGTTCTGCACCCCAGTCTTTAAAATCTGCTCCCTACAACAGTTCTTCTGCACCTCAGTCTGAAAATTCTGCTCTCTGCAACGATCCTTGTGCCCCCAGTCTTTAAACTCTACTTTCTGTAAAAGTCTTTTTGCACCTCAGTCTCCAACCTCTGCTCTCTGTAAGATCCTTCTGCACCCCAGTTTCACAACTCTGCTCTCTGTAATATTTCTTCTGCTCCCCAGTCTCTAATGTCTTCACTCTGTAACTTTTTTTCTGCTCCGTAGTCTCCAACCTCTGCTCTCTGTAACACTCGTTATTTACCGCAGTCTCCAACCTCTGCTCTGTGTAAGAGTCCTTCTGCACCCCAGTCTCCATCCTCTGCTCTCTGTAACAATACTTCTGCACCCCAGTCTCCAACGTCTGCTCTCTGCAACGATTCTTTTGCAACCCATTCTCCAACCTCTGCTGTCTGCAAAAGACCTTCTGCATCCCAGTCTCTAGCATCTGCTCTCTGCAACAGTCCTTCTAAAGCTCAGTCTGAAAACTCTGCTCTCTGCAATGATCTTTTTGCACCCCAGTCTCCAAAATCTGCTTTCTGTAACAGTCTTTCTGCACCTCAGTCTCCAAATTCGGCTCTGTGTAACAGTGCTTCTGCACCCCAGCCTCCAACCTGTGCTCTCTGTAAGATCCTTCTGCACCCCAGTTTCCAAATCTGCTCTCTGTAACATTCTTTCTGATCCTCAGTCTCCAACCTCTGCTCTCTGTAACAGTCCTTCTGCTCCCCAGTCTCCAACCTCTGCTCTCTGTAACAGTCCTTCTGCTCCGCAGTCTCCAAATCTGCTCTCTGTAACAGTCCTTCTTTACCACAGTCCACAACCTCTGCTCTCTGTAACTTTTTTTCTGCACCACAGTCTCCAACCTCTCCTTTCTGTATCATTCCTTCTGCACCTCTGCTCTCTACAACATTCCTTCTGGACCTCAGTCTTTAAACTCTGCTCTCTGCAACAGTTCTTCTGCACCCTAGTCTCCAAGGTCTGCACTCTGAAATAGTCCTTCTCCACACCAGTCTCCAAACTCTGCTCTCTTTAACAGTCCTCCTGTAGTGCAGTCTCCAAATCTGCTCTCTGTAACGGTCCTCCTGCACCCAAGTCTCAAACCTCCGCTTTTTGTAACAGTCCTTCTAAACCCCAGTCTCAAAACTCTGCTATCTGTAATAGTCCTTGTGCAACCCAGTCTCCAACCTCCTGTCTCTATAACAATAATTCTGCACCCCAGTCTCAAACCTCTGCTCTCTGCAATGCTCCTTTTGAATCCCATTCTCCAACCTCTGTTCTCTGCAAAAGTACTTCGGCACCCTAGTCTCCAACCTCTGCTCTCTGTAAGAGTCCTGCTGCTCCCCAGTCTCCAACCTCTGCTATCTGTAACAGTCTTTCTGCTACCCAGTCTCCAACCTTTGCTCTCTGTAACAGTCTTTCAGTACCACAGTCACCAACCTCTGCTCTGTAACAGTCCTTCTGCACCACAGTTCACAACCTCTTTTTTCTGTATCATTCTTTCTGCACCACAGTTTCCAACCTCTGCTCTCTGCAACATTCCTTATGCACCTCAGTCTCCAAACTCTGCTCTCTGCAACAGTTCTTCTGCACCCCAGTCTCCAACCTCTACTCTCTGCAACAGTTCGTCTGCTCCCCAGTCACCAAGGTCTGCACTCTGAAACAGTCCATCTCCACACCAGTCTCCAAACTCTCTTGTCTTTTACAATCCTCCTGTAGGGCAGATTCCAAAATCTGCTTTCTGTAACGTTCCTTCTACATCCCATGTCCATCCTCTGCTCTCTGCAGCAGTCCCTCTGCAACCCAGTCTCCAACCTCCGCTTTCTGCACTCCAGATTCCAAACTCTGCTCTCTGTAACATTCCTTCTCCACCCCAGTTTTTAACATCTGCTTTCTGCAAGTGTCCTGCGGCACCCCAGTTTCCAAGCTCTGTCCTCTTAAACAGTCTGAATCCTCTACTCTCTGCAAGATCCTCTGCACCCCAGTCTCCAACCACTGCTCTCTGTAACAGTCCACCTGCACCTCAGTCTCCAACCTCTGCCCTCTGTAAGATCCTTCAGCAACCCAGTCTCTAAACTCTGCTCTCTATAACAGTCCTTCTGCACCCGAGTATCCAAGCTCTACTCTCTGTAACAGGCCTTCTGCACGCCAGTCTCCAAACTCTACTCTCTGTAGCAGGCCTTCTGCACCCCAGTCTCCAAACTCTGCTCTCTGCAACGATCCTTGTGCACACGAAACTCCAACCTCTGATCTCTGCAATGATCCTACTGCACGCCAGTCTCCAACCTCTGATCTCTGCAACACTTCTTCTGCACCTCAGTCTCTAATTTCTTCTCTCTGTAAGATTGTTCTGCACCCCTGTCTCATAGGTCTGCTTTTTGCAAGGATCCTCCTGCACACCAGTCTCCAACCTCTGCTTTATGTAACTGGACTTTTGCACCTCAGTCTCCAACATCTACTCTCTGCAACAGTCCTTCTGCACCCCAGTCTCCAAACTCTGCTCTCAACAACAGTCCTTCTGTACTGCAGTCTTTAAACTCTGCTCTCTGTAACGGTCTTACTGCACCCCAGAATCCAATCACTACTTTCTGCATCAGTCCTTCTGCACCCCAGTCTCCAAAATCTGCTCTCTGTAACAGTCCTCTGCACCCCAGTCTCCCAACTCTGCTCTATGCAACAGACCTTCTGCACCCATTCTCCAAAATCTGCTCTCTGTAACAATCCTTCTGCAACTCAGTCTCCAAACGCTCTTCGCTGAAGGGTCCTACTGCACCTCAGTGTCCAACCCCTACTCTCTGTAACAGTCCTTCAGCACTTCAGTCTCCAAACTCTGCTTTCTGTAGGATCCTTCTAAAACCCAGTCTCCAAACTCTGCTCTCTGTAACAGTCTTTCTTCACACCAGTGTCCAACCTCTGCTATCTGCAACAGTCCTTCTGCACCCCAGTCTCCAAAATCTGGTCTCTGCAACAGTCCTTATGCACCTCAGTCTAAAAACTCTGCTGTCTGCAATGAACTTTCTGCACCCTGTCTCCTACCTCTGCTGTCTGTAACATCCTTCTGCACCTCAGTTTCCCAATTCTGCTCTCTGTAAGATCCTTCTGCAACCCAGTCTTTAAACTCTGCACTCTGTAACTGTCCTTTTGCACAACAGTCTCCAAACTCTGCTCTGTGTAACAGTCCTTCTGTACTGCAGTCTCCAACCTCTGCTCTCCTTAACGGGCCTTCTGCACCCCTGTCTACAACCTCTGCTCTCTGCAATGATCCTACTGCACCCCAGTCTCCAACCTCTGATTTCTGCAACAGTTTTTCTGCACTTCAGTCTGAAAATTCTGCTGTCTGCACGATCCTTCTGCACCCAAGTCTCCAACCACTGCTCTCGGTAACAGTCCCCCTGCACCTCAGTCTACAACCTCTGCTCTCTGTAAGAACCTTCATCAACCCAGTCTCCAAGCAGTGCTCTCTGTAACAGACCATCTCACCCAAGTCTCCAAATTCTTCTCTCTTCAACGATTCTTCTCCACACCAGTCTCAAACCTCTGCTCCCTGAAACAGTCCTTTTGCAACACAGTCGACAACCTCTGCTCTCTGCAACAGTCCTTCTGCACACCAGTCTCCAACCTCTGCTCTCTGTAACTGTCCTTCTGCACCCCAGTCTCCAACCTCTGCTCTCTGTAACCTTCTTTCTGCACCCCAGTCTTCAACCTCTGCTATCCGTAACAGTCCTTCTGCACCTCATTCTCCAACCTCTGCTCTCTGAAACAGTCCTTTGCACCCCATTTTCCAAAATCTGCTCTCAACAACAGTTTTTGTAACTCCAGTCTTCAAATTCTGCTCTGTGCAACGATCCTTCTCTGTCCTCTGTAACAGTCCTTCTGTACCGAAGTTTCCAACCTCTGCTCTTTGTAACGGTCGTTCTGCACCCCAGTCTCCAACCTGTGCTTTCTGTAACCGTCTTTCTGCACCCCAGTCTCAAACCTCTGCTCTCTGCAACAGTATTTCTGCACCATAGTCTCCAAACTCTGCTCTCTGTAAGATTCTTTTACACTCCAGTTTCCAAACTCTACACTCTGTAACATTCCTTCTCCAACCCAGTCTTTAACCTCTGCTTTCTACAAGTGTCCTGCGGCACCACAGTCTCCAAAATCTGTCCTCTTCAACAGTCCTTCTGCTCCCTAGTCTCCAACATATGCTATCTGAATCAGTCCTTCTGAAACGCAGTCTCGACCCTCTGCTCTCTGTAATGGTCCTTCTGCAACCCAGTCTCCAAACGTTGCTTTTCTGTATCAGTCCTTCCGAAGCCCAGTCTCAAATCTCTGTGCTCTGTATATATACTTCTCCACCTCAGTCTCAAACCTGTTCTCTCTGTAACATTTCTTCTGCACCCCAGTCTCCAAACTCTGCTCTCTGTAACAGTTTTTCTATACCGCAGTCTCCAAATCCTGGTCTCTGTAACGGTCCTTCTGCACCCCAATTTCCAACCTCTGCTTACAGTAACAGTCCTTCTAAACCTCAGTCTACAAACTCTGCTCTCTGTAACGATTTTTCTACACCTCAGTCTCCAACTTCTGCTCTCCGAAAGATCCTTCAGCAACCCAGTCTCCAATCACTACTCTCTGTAACAGTCCACCTGCACTTCAGTCTCCAACCTCTCCTCTCTGTAACAGGCATTCTGCACGCCAGTCTTCAAACTTTGCTCTCTGTAGCAGGCCTTCTGCACCCCAGTCTCCAAACTCTGCTCTCTGCAATGATCCTTCTGCACACCAGTCTCCAACCTCTGCTCTCTGCAATGATCCTACTGCACGCCAGTCTCCAACCTCTGATCTCTGCAACACTCCTTCTGCACCTCAGTCTCCAAATTTTTCTCTCTGTAAGATCCTTGTGCACCCCTGTCTCCAAGCTCTGCTCCTTGCAACGATCCTTCTGCACCCCAGTCTCCAAATTCTGCTCTATGTAAAAAGACTTCTGCACCTCAGTATCCAACATCTACTCTCTGCAAAAGTCCTTCTGCTCCCCAGTCTCCAAACTTTGCTTTCTGCAACAGTCCTTCTGTACTGCAGTCTCTAACCTCTGCTCTAGGTAACGGTCTTTCTGCACCCCATAATCCAATCTCTGTTTTCTGCATCAGTCATTTTGCACCACAGTCTCCAACATCTGTTCTCTCTACGAGTCCTTCTGCACCTCAGTCTCCAACCTCTGCTTTCGGCAACAGTCCTTCTACACTCCAGTCTCCAAACACTGCACTCTGCAACAGTTTTTCTGCACCCCAGTCTCCAAACTCTGCTCCCTGTAACAGTCCTTCTACACATCAGTCTCCAACCTCTATTCTCTGTAAGAGGCCTTTTGCACCCCAGTCTACAACCTCTCCTCTCTGTAACAGGCCTTCTGCATTCAAGTCTCTAAACTCTGCTCTCTTTAACAGTCCTTCTGCACCCCAGTCTCAAACCTCTGCTCTCAATATCAGTCCTGCACCCCAGTCTCCAAACACTGCTCTCTGTAACAGTTTTTCTGCACATCAGTCTTCAACAACTGCTTTTTGCAAGAGTCGTTCTGCACCCTAGTCTCCAACCTCTGCTCTCTAGAACAGTCCTTCTATACCCCAGTCTCCATAATCTACTCTCTGCAATGATCCTTTTGCACCCCAGTCTCCAACGTCTGCTCTCTGCAAAATTCCTTCTGCTCTCCAGTCTCCAAACTTTCCTCTCTCTAAGATCCTTCTGCACCACAGTTTCCAAACGCTGCTCTCTGTAACATTTCTTCTGCACCCCAGTCTCCAACCTGTTCTGTACAACAGTTCTTCTGTACTGCAGTCTTCAAACTCTGTTCTCCGTAAGAGTCCTTCTGAACCCCAGTGTCCAACGTCTGCTTTCTGTATCAGTCTTTCTTCACCATAGCCTCCAAACTCTTCTCTCTGTAACAGTCCTTCTGTACCTCACTCTGCAACCTCTTCTCTCTGCAACAGTCTTTCCTCACCCCATTCTCCAAAATATGCTCTCTACAACAGTCGTTTTCCACCACAGTCTCCAACCTCTGCTCTCTGTAACAGTACTTCTGTACTGCAGTCTCCAACCTCTGCTCTCTGTAATGGTCATTCTGCACCCCAGTCTCCAAACTCTCCTTTCTGTATCAGTCCTTCTGCACCCCGGTCTCGAACCTCTGCTCTCTTTAACAGTCCTTCTGCACCTCAGACACCAACCTCTGTTCTCTCCAACACTTATTCTGCACCCCAGTCTCCAACCTCTTCTCTCTGTAACAGTCCTTCTTTACCTCAGTCTCCAACGTCTGTTCTCTGTAAGGGTCCTTCTGAAGCCCAGTCTCCAACCTCTGCTTTCTGTATCAGTCCTTCTGCCCCACATTCTCCAAACTCTGCTCTCTGTAACAGTCCTTTTATACCTCAGTCTGCAACCTCTGCTCTCTGCAATAGTCCTTCTTCACACCAGTCTGCAATCTCTGCTCTCTGCAACAGTCCTTCTGCACCCCAGTCTCCAACATCTGCTCTCTGCAACAGTCCTTCTCCACCTAAGTCTCCAACCTCTCCTCTCTGCAACAGTCCTTCTGCACCCAGGTCACCAACGTCTGCTTCCTGTGTCAGTCCTTCTGCACCCCAGTCTCCAACGTCTGCTATCTGTAACAGTCCTTCTGCACCTCAGTCCCTAACCTCTACTCTCTGCAGCAGTTCTTCTCCACCCCAGTTTCCAATCACTGCTCTCGGCAACAGTCCTTCTGGATGCCATTCTCCAACTGCTACTCTCTGCAACAGTCCTTGTACACCCCAGTCTTTCACATCTGCTCTCTGTAACAGTTCGTCTGCACCTCAGTCTGAAAACTCTGCTCTCTGCAACGATCCTTCTGCACCTCAGTCTCCAACTTCTGCTCTCTGCAACAGTCCTTCTGCACCCCAGTCTCCAATTTCTGTTCTAAGCAACAATCTTTGTACACCCCAGGCTCCAAACTCTGCACTCTGTAACAGTCTTTTTATACTGCAGTCTCCAACCTCTGTTGTCTGTAATTGCTGAGGGCCATTACCAAGTAGGAATGACGCATCGAAATTTCCTTGCCAAGCGTACCCCATGCTGCTTAGAGGACATTCGATGGGACATTGCATGCATGCTTTAATAAGGTGACCTTGCTCAAGGACCAAGGCAGATCCGGGTTTAGAGCTGATCAGGTTTGAGGAAGTAACCGGCTCCTTGAGTTTAAGGCGTTGCCAGTTTAAGATAATGGGTTTTAGGGAAGTTGGCGGTTGAAGATTATTGCTGGGATTAGGGTGTTCCTGCTGCTTGTTCCCATTGAGTTCTCGTGAGATTAAAATGGGATTTGGAGAGAGCCTCGTGGAGTAGGTGAATTGTGCGGGCAGACGGCAGAACGTGTTTGCCCATGGACCTGTGTGGAGGCAGTGTGAGAGCTGGAATAAAGAATTGCTGTTTGAACCTACAAAGCTGTGAGTGCCTCGTGATTCTGGTGCCAAGCCGAGACATTGGCCTTGGCATTTTGGTGGCCCGTACGGGGACGTCTGAAATTTGGAGGTGAGTAAAATCGCTCCCCCCTGAGGGAAGGCGAGAGAATGGGTGACCATTTCAAAAAACAATGTGTTCTTGTTTTGATTTATTTCGTTTTTGTTTCAAGCTGCCTATCCCTAGAAATTTCTCAGGCAAACTGGGAAAAATGGTTGGCTCAAGGTTTGAAGTTTGTTAGCCCCGAGAAAGAGAAAATTGATACAGTGAATTTTTATTCAGTTTTTGTTTCATTCAGTTGTGGTTTTGTTTTGTGTTATCTTATTGGATTGCGTTATCTTTATAGAAGATTAGAAATTATTAAAAAAGAAGCCGAAAAAGTGTTAAGTAAATTGTTAGAGATTCAGACCATGGAGGAAGACATTTTAGATCAAGCAAAAGAGAAGGTCTCTCGAGCTAGTCAGAGAAAGGGAGAAAATTTAAAGAAAAGGGGTTATTAGGAAAAAGGCCACAACAAGAGGCTGTTACTAACTCCGTTTTACCAGAGGGTGTAATCCAACCAACAGCCCCACCGATGGAGACAGCTGAGTGGCCCTCAAACCCCGTAGTTGATAGATGGGATCCTGAGACAGGACCTCAAAGATTAGCATGCCCTGTATTTGAACAGGTAGGAGGGCAGCGAATTCACCGTACTTTAGAATTTAAAACAGTGAAGCAGTTAAAGGAGGCTGTAACAACCTATGGTCCTCAAGCCCCCTTCACGGTAAGCATGGTGGAGTCCATAACTAACTTGGACATGACGCCAGCAGATTGGGCTAGCATGTGTAAATCTGTGCTAAATGGAGGACAATATTTGTTATGGAAGGTTGCCAATGAGGAATTTTGCATGGAGACAGCTAGGCGAAATGCAGCAGCCGGTTACCCTCAAAGAAATCTTGAAATGTTATTAGGAAGGGGACCTTATGAGGGTCAGCGGCAACAAATGGAATATGATCCTGCTGTATATGTACAGATTGCTGCAGACGCAGTTAGGGCATGGAAGACTTTACAAGGTCATGGAGATTTACAAGGTCAGCTATCTAAGGTAATACAGAGACCTAATGAACCTTACGCTGACTTTGTAGATAGGCTTATTCAAACGGCTGCCAAAATTTTTGGTGACACATAACAAGCAATGCCATTAATAAAACAACTGGCTTATGACCAAGCAAATCGTTGCTGCAGAGAGGTTATTAGACCATGGAGACATGAAGATTTAAACACATATATTAAATTATGTAGAGATGTTAATGAACAAGGGCAAGTCTTGGCAGCTGCAGTACAACAGGCTTTAGATGCCAGGCTAGAAACATGCTATAATTGTGAACAAACAGGACATTTTAAAAGGAGTTGCCCCATAAGAGGAGGGTTTAACAAAACTAGAAATCAAAGGAATAGAATACCGGGTATTTGCCCACGATGCCGTAGAGGGAGACATTGGGCTAATGAATGCCGTTCTCAAACCACCATAGAAGGTACTCCCTTATCAAAAAACGGACAAGGATCAGGTATTTACCCACGATATCGTGGAGAAAGGCACCAGGCTTCATTGCCAAAAAACGGACTGGGGGGCCCAATGCTCCGGGGCCCACAACCACAAATATACGGGGCAGTGGAGGAACCCAGCAACCCCATCAGGGTGGTGCCCAGGACACATTGTCCATTAAATCCCTCATCAGACAAACCCGAGGGAGCGCAGGGTTGGACATCTGCGCCTCTGCCAGAGCAGTATTAACTCCAGAGATGGGAGTTCAAATCATTCCTACAGGAGTAAAAGGACCTCTTCCCCAAGGAACAGTAGGCTTATTGTTGGGACGTAGTTCATCTACATTAAAAGGACTTATGATAAGTCCTGGGGTAATTGATCCCGATTATGTAGGTGAAATAAAAATTATAGCTAGTTCTCCAGGAGGTATATCAGTAATTTCACCTGGAGATAGAATAGCACAGTTGTTAATACTACCCAGCCTACATAATAAGTTCTCTAGTCTTAATGTAGAAAGAGGTTCCAAGGGATTAGGCTCCACAGGTGTAGATTGGGCTATGTTGTCTTTAAATTTAGATTCTCGCCCAATGTTAAAACTAAATATTCAGGTTCGTGACTTTAATGGACTGCTGGACACAGGTGCTGACCTTAGCATCATATCTCTTCAAGAATGGCCAAAACATTGGCCATTACAACAAGCCACTCAAACGCTTCGAGGCCTAGGAGTGGCGACTAATCCCCATAGAAGTGCTATGGTATTAGATTGGAAGGATCCTGAAGGATGTGAAGGAACTATACAGCCATATGTTTTGGATCACCTTCCTATTAATTTATGGGGACGAGATGTCCTAGATCAACTAGGTTTGATGTTAACAAATAACATCAATCCTAATGTGCCCACTACTAGGGCTAGACAATGTATCAGGAAAGAAAAAAGATTAGGAAAACAAGAACAAGTTATAGCAGCGCCAATTCAAATAGATCAAGGAACAGACAGACATGGGTTGGATTTTCAGAAAGGGCCACTGAGACAATCAAAATTACTTGAAAATCAGAAAGACCAGTGTGGGTTCCTCAGTGGCCCCTGACTAAAGAAAAAATACAAGTAGCCCATGATCTGGTCAAACAACAATTAGCGGAAGGACATTTACAACCTTCTGTATCTCCCCATAATACTCCCATTTTTGTTATCAAAAAGAAATCGGGTAAATGGAGATTATTACAAGATTTAAGAGCAATTAATAATGAGATGGTTATTATGGGACCTGCTCAATCAGGGATTCCTCAATTGTCTGCTTTACCAAAAATGTGGCATGTTTTAGCTATAGACATTAAAGATTGCTTTTTTTCGATTCCAATTCATCCCGAGGATAGTCCACGTTTTGCATTTACTATCCCTGCATTAAATCATGAAGGTCCTGATGAAAGATATGAATGGAAAGTACTCCCTCAAGGAATGGCTAACAGTCCAACTATGTGTCAAATATATGTTAATAAAGCAATCCAGCCACTTAGAAATCAAAATCCTGAACTAAAAA
>NW_027523164.1:0-57486 GCF_052094955.1 Ictidomys tridecemlineatus
GAGATAGAACTTGAAACTGCTTTATTGTGTCAAGTTTCAAAGAGCTAGCACAAACCGTGTTTGATTTAGAGTTCCAAATACATGTATCCCTATAGGAGAAAACAGAGTGAAACCTCAAAATGAAACCGGTTACTGCCAACGAACGGTTTAACCTAGAAGAACGAAATTTGGCGAGCCAAGTGGGATTGGTGTACTGATCATTACCTGAAAGTTTCATCAAGATTGGGTGAAAAAGGGTGTGCTGAGATTTCAGGCAACTCGTAGTTTTTTGGAAGCTTGGCAGGCCCTTTCCATGAAAGTGATTCTCGCCAGTCTCTGCTTAGGGCTACATCAACAGCAAACAAACCATAGAGATAGAACTTGAAACTGCTTTATTGTGTCAAGTTTCAAAGAGCTAGCACAAACCGTGTTTGATTTAGAGTTCCAAATACATGTATCCCTATAGGAGAAAACAGAGTGAAACCTCAAAATGAAACCGGTTACTGCCAACGAACGATTTAACCTAGAACAACGAAATTTGGCGAGCCAAGTGGGATTGGTGTACTGATCATTACCAGAAAGTTTCATCAAGATTGGGTGAAAAAGGGTGTGCTGAGATTTCAGGCAACTCATAGTTTTTTGGAAGCTTGGCAGGCCCTTTCCATGAAAGTGATTCTCGCCAGTCTCTGCTTAGGGCTACATCAACAGCAAACAAACCATAGAGATAGAACTTGAAACTGCTTTATTGTGTCAAGTTTCAAAGAGCTAGCACAAACCGTGTTTGATTTAGAGTTCCAAATACATGTATCCCTATAGGAGAAAACAGAGTGAAACCTCAAAATGAAACCGGTTACTGCCAACGAACGGTTTAACCTAGAAGAACGAAATTTGGCGAGCCAAGTGGGATTGGTGTACTGATCATTACCTGAAAGTTTCATCAAGATTGGGTGAAAAAGGGTGTGCTGAGATTTCAGGCAACTCGTAGTGTTTTGAAAGCTTGGCAAGCCCTATCCATGAAAGTGATTCTCGCCAGTCTCTGCTTAGGGCTACATCAACAGCAAACAAACCATAGAGATAGAACTTGAAACTGCTTTATTGTGTCAAGTTTCAAAGAGCTAGCACAAACCGTGTTTGATTTAGAGTTCCAAATACATGTATCCCTATAGGAGAAAACAGAGTGAAACCTCAAAATGAAACCGGTTACTGCCAACGAACGGTTTAACCTAGAAGAACGAAATTTGGCGAGCCAAGTGGGATTGGTGTACTGATCATTACCTGAAAGTTTCATCAAGATTCGGTGAAAAAGGGTGTGCTGAGATTTCAGGCAACTCGTAGTTTTTTGGAATCTTGGCAGGAGCTTTCCATGAAAGTGATTCTCGCCTGTCTCTGCTTAGGGCTACATCAACAGCAAACAAACCATAGAGATAGAACTTGAAACTGCTTTATTGTGTCAAGTTTCAAAGAGCTAGCACAAACCGTGTTTGATTTAGAGTTCCAAATACATGTATCCCTATAGGAGAAAACAGAGTGAAACCTCAAAATGAAACCGGTTACTGCCAACGAACGGTTTAACCTAGAAGAACGAAATTTGGCGAGCCAAGTGGGATTGGTGTACTGATCATTAGCTGAAAGTTTCATCAAGATTGGGTGAAAAAGGGTGTGCTGAGATTTCAGGCAACTCGTAGTTTTTTGGAAGGTTGGCAGGCGCTTTCCATGAAAGTGATTCTCGCCAGTCTCTGCTTAGGCTACATCAACAGCAAACAAACCATAGAGATAGAACTTGAAACTGCTTTATTGTGTCAAGTTTCAATGAGCTAGCACAAACCGTGTTTGATTTAGAGTTCCAAATACATGTATCCCTATAGGAGAAAACAGAGTGAAACCTCAAAATGAAACCGGTTACTGCCAACGAACGATTTAACCTAGAACAACGAAATTTGGCGAGCCAAGTGGGATTGGTGTACTGATCATTACCAGAAAGTTTCATCAAGATTGGGTGAAAAAGGGTGTGCTGAGATTTCAGGCAACTCATAGTTTTTTGGAAGCTTGCAGGCGCTTTCCATGAAAGTGATTCTCGCCAGTCTCTGCTTAGGGCTACATCAACAGCAAACAATCCATAGAGATAGAACTTGAAACTGCTTTATTGTGTCAAGTTTCAAAGAGCTAGCACAAACCGTGTTTGATTTAGAGTTCCAAATACATGTATCCCTATAGGAGAAAACAGAGTGAACCCTCAAAATGAAACCGGTTACTGCCAACGAACGGTTTGACCTAGAAGAACGAAATTTGGCGAGCCAAGTGGGATTGGTGTACTGATCATTACCTGATAGTTTCATCAAGATTGGGTGAAAAAGGGTGTGCTGAGATTTCAGGCAACTCGTGTTTTTTGGAAGCTTGGCAGGCCCTTTCCATGAAAGTGATTCTCGCCAGTCTCTGCTTAGGGCTACATCAACAGCAAACAAACCATAGAGACAGAACTTGAAACTGCTTTATTGTGTCAAGTTTCAAAGAGCTAGCACAAACCGTGTTTGATTTAGAGTTCCAAATACATGTATCCCTATAGGAGAAAACAGAGTGAATTCAAAATGAAACCGGTTACTGCCAACGAACGGTTTCATCTAGAAGAACGAAATTTGGCGATCCAAGTGGGATTGGTGTACTGATCATTACCTGATAGTTTCATCAAGATTGGGTGAAAAAGTGTGTGCTGAGATTTCAGGAAACTCGTAGTTTTTTGGAAGCTTGGCAGGCCCTTTCCATGAAAGTGATTCTAGCCAGTCTCTGCTTAGGGCTACATCAACAGCAAACAAACCATAGAGATAGAACTTGAAACTGCTTTATTGTGTCAAGTTTCAAAGAGCTAGCACAAACCGTGTTTGATTTAGAGTTCCAAATACATGTATCCCTATAGGAGAAAACAGAGTGAAACCTCAAAATGAAACCGGTTACTGCCAACGAACGGTTTTAACCTAGAAGAACGAAATTTGGCGAGCCAAGTGGGATTGGTGTACTGATCATTACCTGAAAGTTTCATCAAGATTGGGTGAAAAAGGGTGTGCTGAGATTTCAGGCAACTCGTAGTGTTTTGAAAGCTTGGCAAGCCCTATCCATGAAAGTGATTCTCGCCAGTCTCTGCTTAGGGCTACATCAACAGCAAACAAACCATAGAGATAGAACTTGAAACTGCTTTAATGTGTCAAGTTTCAAAGAGCTAGCACAAACCGTGTTTGATTTAGAGTTCCAAATACATGTATCCCTATAGGAGAAAACAGAGTGAAACCTCAAAATGAAACCGGTTACTGCCAACGAACGGTTTAACCTAGAAGAACGAAATTTGGCGAGCCAAGTGGGATTGGTGTACTGATCATTACCTGAAAGTTTCATCAAGATTCGGTGAAAAAGGGTGTGCTGAGATTTCAGGCAACTCGTAGTTTTTTGGAATCTTGGCAGGAGCTTTCCATGAAAGTGATTCTCGCCTGTCTCTGCTTAGGGCTACATCAACAGCAAACAATCCATAGAGATAGAACTTGAAACTGCTTTATAGTGTCAAGTTTCAAAGAACTAGCACAAACCGTGTTTGATTTAGAGTTCCAAATACATGTATCCCTATAGGAGAAAACAGAGTGAAACCTCAAAATGAAACCGGTTACTGCCAACGAACGGTTTAACCTAGAAGAACAAAATTTGGCGAGCCAAGTGGGATTGGTGTACTGATCACTACCTGAAAGTTTCATCAAGATTGGGTGAAAAAGGGTGTGCTGAGATTTCAGGCAACTCGTAGTTTTTTGGAAGGTTGGCAGGCGCTTTCCATGAAAGTGATTCTCGCCAGTCTCTGCTTAGGGCTACACAACAGCAAACAAACCATAGAGATAGAACTTGAAACTGCTTTATTGTGTCAAGTTTCAATGAGCTAGCACAAACCGTGTTTGATTTAGAGTTCCAAATACATGTATCCCTATAGGAGAAAACAGAGTGAAACCTCAAAATGAAACCGGTTACTGCCAACGAAGGTTTAACCTAGAAGAACGAAATTTGGCGAGCCAAGCGGGATTGGTGTACTGATCATTACCTGAAAGTTTCATCAACATTGGGTGAAAAAGGGTGTGCTGAGATTTCAGGAAACTCGTAGTTTTTTGGAAGCTTGGCAGGCGCTTTCCATGAAAGTGATTCTCGCCAGTCTCTGCTTAGGGCTAAATCAACAGCAAACAAACCAAAGAGGATAGAACTTGAAACTGCTTTATTGTGTCAAGTTTCAAAGAGCTAGCACAAACCGTGTTTGATTTAGAGTTCCAAATACATGTATCCCTATAGGAGAAAACAGAGTGAAACCTCAAAATGAAACAGGTTACTGCCAACGAACATTTTCACCTACAAGAACGAAATTTGGCGAGCCAAGTGGGATTGGTGTATTGATCATTACCTGAAAGTTTCATCAAGATTGGGTGAAAAAGGGTGTGCTGAGATTTCAGGCAACTCATAGTTTTTTGGAAGCTTGGCAGGCGCTTTCCCATGAAAGTGATTCTCGCCAGTCTCTTTTTAGGGCTACATCAACAGAAAACAAACCATAGAGATAGAACTTGAAACTGCTTTATTGTATCAAGTTTCAAAGAGCTAGCACAAACCGTGTTTGATTTAGAGTTCCAAATACATGTATCCCTATAGGAGAAAACAGAGTGAAACCTCAAAATGAAACCGGTTACTGCCAACGAACGGTTTCACCTAGAAGAACGAAATTTGGCGAGCCAAGTGGGATTGGTGTACTGATCATTACCTGAAAGTTTCATCAAGATTGGGTGAAAAAGGGTGTGCTGAGATTTCAGGCAACTCATAGTTTTTGGAAGCTTGGCAGGCCCTTTCCATGAAAGTGATTCTCGCCAGTCTCTTTTTAGGGCTACATCAACAGCAAACAAACCATAGAGATAGAACTTGAAACTGCTTTATTGTGTCAAGTTTCAAAGAGCTAGCACAAACCGTGTTTGATTTAGAGTTCCAAATACATGTATCCCTATAGGAGAAAACAGAGTGAAACCTCAAAATGAAACCGGTTACTGCCAACGAACGGTTTAACCTAGAAGAACGAAATTTGGCGAGCCAAGTGGGATTGGTGTACTGATCATTACCTGAAAGTTTCATCAAGATTGGGTGAAAAAGGGTGTGCTGAGATATCAGGCAACTCGTAGTTTTTTGGAAGGTTGGCAGGCGCTTTCCATGAAAGTGATTCTCGCCAGTCTCTGCTTAGGGCTACATCAACAGCAAACAAACCACAGAGATAGAACTTGAAACTGCTTTATTGTGTCAAGTTTCAATGAGCTAGCACAAACCGTGTTTGATTTTAGAGTTCCAAATACATGTATCCCTATAGGAGAAAACAGAGTGAAACCTCAAAATGAAACCGGTTACTGCCAACGAACGGTTTAACCTGGAAGAAGGAAATTTGGCGAGCCAAGTGGGATTGGTGTTCTGATCATTACCTGAAAGTTTCATCAAGATTGGGTGAAAAAGGGTGTGCTGAGATTTCAGGCAACTCGTAGTTTTTTGGAAGCTTGGCAGGCGCTTTCCATGAAAGTGATTCTCGCCAGTCTCTGCTTAGGGCTACATCAACAGCAAACAAACCATAGAGATAGAACTTGAAACTGCTTTATTGTGTCAAGTTTCAATGAGATAGCACAAACCGTGTTTGATTTAGAGTTCCAAATACATGTATCCGTATAGGAGAAAACAGAGTGAAACCTCAAAATGAAACCGGTTACTGCCAACGAACGGTTTAACCTAGAAGAACGAAATTTGGCGAGCAAGTGGGATTGGTGTACTGATCATTACCTGAAAGTTTCATCAAGATTGGGTGAAAAAGGGTGTGCTGAGATTTCAGGCAACTCGTAGTTTTTTGGAAGCTTGGCAGGCCCTTTCACTGAAAGTGATTCTCGCCAGTCTCTGCTTAGGGCTACATCAACAGCAAACAAACCATAGAGATAGAACTTGAAACTGCTTTATTGTGTCAAGTTTCAAAGAGCAAGCACAAACCGTGTTTGATTTAGAGTTCCAAATACATGTATCCCTATAGGAGAAAACAGAGTGAAACTTCAAAATGAAACCGGTTACTGCCAACGAACGGTTTAACCTAGAAGAACGAAATTTGGCGAGCCAAGTGGGATTGTGTACTGATCATTACCTGAAAGTTTCATCAATATTGGGTGAAAAAGGGTGTATTGAGATTTCAGGCAACTCGTAGTTTTTGAAGCTTGGCAGGCCCTTTCCATGAAAGTGATTCTCGCCAGTCTCTGCTTAGGGCTACATCCACAGCAAACAAACCATAGAGATAGAACTTGAAACTGCTTTATTGTGTCAAGTTTCAAAGAGCTAGCACAAACCGTGTTTGATTTAGAGTTCCAAATACATGTATCCGATAGGAGAAAACAGAGTGAAACCTCAAAATGAAACCGGTTACTGCCACGAACGGTTTAACCTAGAAGAACGAAATTTGGCGAGCCAAGTGGGATTCGTGTACTGATCATTACCTGAAAGTTTCATCAAGATTGGGTGAAAAAGTGTGTGCTGAGATTTCAGGCAACTCGTAGTTTTTTGGAAGCTTGGCAGGCCCTTTCCATGAAAGTGATTCTCGCCAGTCTCTGCTTAGGGCTACATCAACAGCAAACAAACCATAGAGATAGAACTTGAAACTGCTTTATTGTGTCAAGTTTCAAAGAGCTAGCACAAACCGTGTTTGATTTAGAGTTCCAAATACATGTATCCCTATAGAAGAAAACAGAGTGAAACCTCAAAATGAAACCGGTTACTGCCAACGAACGTTTAACCTAGAAAGAACAAAATTTGGCGAGCCAAGTGGGATTGGTGTACTGATCATTATCTGAAAGTTTCATCAAGATTGGGTGAAAAAGGGTGTGCTGAGATTTCAGGCAACTCGTAGTTTTTTGGAAGCTTGGCAGGCCCTTTCCATGAAAGTGATTCTCGCCAGTCTCTGCTTAGGGCTACATCAACAGCAAACAAACCATAGAGATAGAACTTGAAACTGCTTTATTGTGTCAAGTTTCAAAGAGCTAGCACAAACCGTGTTTGATTTAGAGTTCCAAATACATGTATCCCTATAGGAGAAAACAGAGTGAAACCTCAAAATGAAACCGGTTTACTGCCAACGAACGGTTTAACCTAGAAGAACGAAATTTGGCGAGCCAAGTGGGATTGGTGTACTGATCATTACCTGAAAGTTTCATCAAGATTGGTGAAAAAGGGTGTGCTGAGATTTCAGGCAACTCGTAGTTTTTTGGAAGCTTGGCAGGCCCTTTCCATGAAAGTGATTCTCGCCAGTCTCTGCTTAGGGCTACATCAACAGCAAACAAACCATAGAGATAGAACTTGAAACTGCTTTATTGTGTCAAGTTTCAAAGAGCTAGCACAAACCGTGTTTGATTTAGAGTTCCAAATACATGTATCCCTATAGGAGAAAACAGAGTGAAATTCAAAATGAAACCGGTTACTGCCAACGAACTGTTTCATCTAGAAGAACGAAATTTGGCGATCCAAGTGGGATTGGTGTACTGATCATTACCTGATAGTTTCATCAAGATTGGGTGAAAAAGTGTGTGCTGAGATTTCAGAACTCGTAGTTTTTTGGAAGCTTGGCCAGGCCCTTTCCATGAAAGTGATTCTAGCCAGTCTCTGCTTAGGGCTACATCAACAGCAAACAAACCATAGAGATAGAACTTGAAACTGCTTTATTGTGTCAAGTTTCAAAGAGCTAGCACAAACCGTGTTTGATTTAGAGTTCCAAATACATGTATCCCTATAGGAGAAAACAGAGTGAAACCTCAAAATGAAACCGGTTACTGCCAACGAACGGTTTAACCTAGAAGAACGAAATTTGGCGAGCCAAGTGGGATTGGTGTACTGATCATTACCTGAAAGTTTCATCAAGATTGGGTGAAAAAGGGTGTGCTGAGATTTCAGGCAACTCGTAGTGTTTTGAAAGCTTGGCAAGCCCTATCCATGAAAGTGATTCTCGCCAGTCTCTGCTTAGGGCTACATCAACAGCAAACAAACCATAGAGATAGAACTTGAAACTGCTTTATTGTGTCAAGTTTCAAAGAGCTAGCACAAACCGTGTTTGATTTAGAGTTCCAAATACATGTATCCCTATAGGAGAAAACAGAGTGAAACCTCAAAATGAAACCGGTTACTGCCAACGAACGGTTTAACCTAGAAGAACGAAATTTGGCGAGCCAAGTGGGATTGGTGTACTGATCATTACCTGAAAGTTTCATCAAGATTCGGTGAAAAAGGGTGTGCTGAGATTTCAGGCAACTCGTAGTTTTTTGGAATCTTGGCAGGAGCTTTCCATGAAAGTGATTCTCGCCTGTCTCTGCTTAGGGCTACATCAACAGCAAACAAACCATAGAGATAGAACTTGAAACTGCTTTATTGTGTCAAGTTTCAAAGAGCTAGCACAAACCGTGTTTGATTTAGAGTTCCAAATACATGTATCCCTATAGGAGAAAACAGAGTGAAACCTCAAAATGAAACCGGTTACTGCCAACGAACGGTTTAACCTAGAAGAACAAAATTTGGCGAGCCAAGTGGGATTGGTGTACTGATCATTACCTGAAAGTTTCATCAAGATTGGGTGAAAAGGGTGTGCTGAGATTTCAGGCAACTCGTAGTTTTTTGGAAGGTTGGCAGGCGCTTTCCATGAAAGTGATTCTCGCCAGTCTCTGCTTAGGGCTACACAACAGCAAACAAACCATAGAGATAGAACTTGAAACTGCTTTATTGTGTCAAGTTTCAATGAGCTAGCACAAACCGTGTTTGATTTAGAGTTTCCAAATACATGTATCCCTATAGGAGAAAACAGAGTGAAACCTCAAAATGAAACCGGTTACTGCCAACGAAGGGTTTAACCTAGAAGAACGAAATTTGGCGAGCCAAGCGGGATTGGTGTACTGATCATTACCTGAAAGTTTCATCAACATTGGGTGAAAAAGGGTGTGCTGAGATTTCAGGAAACTCGTAGTTTTTTGGAAGCTTGGCAGGCGCTTTCCATGAAAGTGATTCTCGCCAGTCTCTGCTTAGGGCTACATCAACAGCAAACAAACCATAGAGATAGAACTTGAAACTGCTTTATTGTGTCAAGTTTCAAAGAGCTAGCACAAACCGTGTTTGATTTAGAGTTCCAAATACATGTATCCCTATAGGAGAAAACAGAGTGAAACCTCAAAATGAAACCGGTTACTGCCAACGAACGGTTTAACCTAGAAGAACGAAATTTGGCGAGCCAAGTGGGATTGGTGTACTGATCATTACCTGAAAGTTTCATCAAGATTGGGTGAAAAAGGGTTGCCTGCAAGCTTCCAGAAACTACGAGTTGCCTGAAATCTCAGCACACCCTTTTTCACCCAATCTTGATGAAACTTTCAGGTAATGATCAGTACACCAATCCAACTTGGCTCGCCAAATTTCGTTCTTCTAGGTTAAACCGTTCGTTGGCAGTAACCGGTTTCATTTTGAGGTTTCACTCTGTTTTCTCCTATAGGGATACATGTATTTGGAACTCTAAATCAAACACGGTTTGTGCTAGCTCTTTGAAACTTGACACAATAAAGCAGTTTCAAGTTCTATCTCTATGGTTTGTTTGCTGTAGATGTAGCCCTAAGCAGAGACTGGCGAGAATCACTTTCATGGAAAGCGCCTGCCAAGCTTCCAAAAAACTACGAGTTTCCTGAAATCTCAGCACACCCTTTTTCACCCAATGTTGATGAAACTTTCAGGTAATGATCAGTACACCAATCCCGCTTGGCTCGCCAAATTTCTTTCTTCTAGGTTAAACCCTTCGTGGCAGTAACCGGTTTCATTTTGAGGTTTCACTCTGTTTTCTCCTATAGGATACATGTATTTGGAACTCTAAATCAAACACGGTTTGTGCTAGCTCATTGAAACTTGACACAATAAAGCAGTTTCAAGTTCTATCTCTATGGTTTGTTTGCTGTTGTGTAGCCCTAAGCAGAGACTGGCGAGAATCACTTTCATGGAAAGCGCCTGCCAACCTTCCAAAAAACTACGAGTTGCCTGAAATCTCAGCACACCCTTTTTCACCCAATCTTGATGAAACTTTCAGGTAATGATCAGTACACCAATCCACTTGGCTCGCCAAATTTTGTTCTTCTAGGTTAAACCGTTCGTTGGCAGTAACCGGTTTTCATTTTGAGGTTTCACTCTGTTTTTCTCCTATAGGGATACATGTATTTGGAACTCTAAATCAAACACGGTTTGTGCTAGCTCTTTGAAACTTGACACAATAAAGCAGTTTCAAGTTCTATCTCTATGGTTTGTTTGCTGTTGATGTAGCCCTAAGCAGAGACAGGCGAGAATCACTTTCATGGAAAGCTCCTGCCAAGATTCCAAAAAACTACGAGTTGCCTGAAATCTCAGCACACCCTTTTTCACCGAATCTTGATGAAACTTTCAGGTAATGATCAGTACACCAATCCCACTTGGCTCGCCAAATTTCGTTCTTCTAGGTTAAACCGTTCGTTGGCAGTAACCGGTTTCATTTTGAGGTTTCACTCTGTTTTCTCCTATAGGGATACATGTATTTGGAACTCTAAATCAAACACGGTTTGTGCTAGCTCTTTGAAACTTGACACAATAAAGCAGTTTCAAGTTCTATCTCTATGGTTTGTTTGCTGTTGATGTAGCCCTAAGCAGAGACTGGCGAGAATCACTTTCATGGATAGGGCTTGCCAAGCTTTCAAAACACTACGAGTTGCCTGAAATCTCAGCACACCCTTTTTCACCCAATCTTGATGAAACTTTCAGGTAATGATCAGTACACCAATCCCACTTGGCTCGCCAAATTTCGTTCTTCTAGGTTAAACCGTTCGTTGGCAGTAACCGGTTTCATTTTGAGGTTTCACTCTGTTTTCTCCTATAGGGATACATGTATTTGGAACTCTAAATCAAACACGGTTTGTGCTAGCTCTTTGAAACTTGACACAATAAAGCAGTTTCAAGTTCTATCTCTATGGTTTGTTTGCTGTTGATGTAGCCCTAAGCAGAGACTGGCTAGAATCACTTTCATGGAAAGGGCCTGCCAAGCTTCCAAAAAACTACGAGTTTCCTGAAATCTCAGCACACACTTTTTCACCCAATCTTGATGAAACTATCAGGTAATGATCAGTACACCAATCCCACTTGGATCGCCAAATTTCGTTCTTCTAGATGAAACCGTTCGTTGGCAGTAACCGGTTTCATTTTGAATTTCACTCTGTTTTCTCCTATAGGGATACATGTATTTGGAACTCTAAATCAAACACGGTTTGTGCTAGCTCTTTGAAACTTGACACAATAAAGCAGTTTCAAGTTCTATCTCTATGGTTTGTTTGCTGTTGATGTAGCCCTAAGCAGAGACTGGCGAGAATCACTTTCATGGAAAGGGCCTGCCAAGCTTCCAAAAAACTACGAGTTGCCTGAAATCTCAGCACACCCTTTTTCACCCAATCTTGATGAAACTTTCAGGTAATGATCAGTACACCAATCCCACTTGGCTCGCCAAATTTCGTTCTTCTAGGTTAAACCGTTCGTTGGCAGTAACCGGTTTCATTTTGAGGTTTCACTCTGTTTTCTCCTATAGGGATACATGTATTTGGAACTCTAAATCAAACACGGTTTGTGCTAGCTCTTTGAAACTTGACACAATAAAGCAGTTTCAAGTTCTATCTCTATGGTTTGTTTGCTGTTGATGTAGCCCTAAGCAGAGACTGGCGAGAATCACTTTCATGGAAAGGGCCTGCCAAGCTTCCAAAAAACTACGAGTTGCCTGAAATCTCAGCACACCCTTTTTCACCCAATCTTGATGAAACTTTCAGATAATGATCAGTACACCAATCCCACTTGGCTCGCCAAATTTTGTTCTTCTAGGTTAAACCGTTCGTTGGCAGTAACCGGTTTCATTTTGAGGTTTCACTCTGTTTTCTTCTATAGGGATACATGTATTTGGAACTCTAAATCAAACACGGTTTGTGCTAGCTCTTTGAAACTTGACACAATAAAGCAGTTTCAAGTTCTATCTCTATGGTTTGTTTGCTGTTGATGTAGCCCTAAGCAGAGACTGGCGAGAATCACTTTCATGGAAAGGGCCTGCCAAGCTTCCAAAAAACTACGAGTTGCCTGAAATCTCAGCACACACTTTTTCACCCAATCTTGATGAAACTTTCAGGTAATGATCAGTACACGAATCCCACTTGGCTCGCCAAATTTCGTTCTTCTAGGTTAAACCGTTCGTTGGCAGTAACCGGTTTCATTTTGAGGTTTCACTCTGTTTTCTCCTATCGGATACATGTATTTGGAACTCTAAATCAAACACGGTTTGTGCTAGCTCTTTGAAACTTGACACAATAAAGCAGTTTCAAGTTCTATCTCTATGGTTTGTTTGCTGTGGATGTAGCCCTAAGCAGAGACTGGCGAGAATCACTTTCATGGAAAGGGCCTGCCAAGCTTCCAAAAAACTACGAGTTGCCTGAAATCTCAATACACCCTTTTTCACCCAATATTGATGAAACTTTCAGGTAATGATCAGTACACCAATCCCACTTGGCTCGCCAAATTTCGTTCTTCTAGGTTAAACCGTTCGTTGGCAGTAACCGGTTTCATTTTGAAGTTTCACTCTGTTTTCTCCTATAGGGATACATGTATTTGGAACTCTAAATCAAACACGGTTTGTGCTAGCTCTTTGAAACTTGACACAATAAAGCAGTTTCAAGTTCTATCTCTATGGTTTGTTTGCTGTTGATGTAGCCCTAAGCAGAGACTGGCGAGAATCACTTTCAGTGAAAGGGCCTGCCAAGCTTCCAAAAAACTACGAGTTGCCTGAAATCTCAGCACACCCTTTTTCACCCAATCTTGATGAAACTTTCAGGTAATGATCAGTACACCAATCCCACTTGCTCGCCAAATTTCGTTCTTCTAGGTTAAACCGTTCGTTGGCAGTAACCGGTTTCATTTTGAGGTTTCACTCTGTTTTCTCCTATACGGATACATGTATTTGGAACTCTAAATCAAACACGGTTTGTGCTATCTCATTGAAACTTGACACAATAAAGCAGTTTCAAGTTCTATCTCTATGGTTTGTTTGCTGTTGATGTAGCCCTAAGCAGAGACTGGCGAGAATCACTTTCATGGAAAGCGCCTGCCAAGCTTCCAAAAAACTACGAGTTGCCTGAAATCTCAGCACACCCTTTTTCACCCAATCTTGATGAAACTTTCAGGTAATGATCAGAACACCAATCCCACTTGGCTCGCCAAATTTCCTTCTTCCAGGTTAAACCGTTCGTTGGCAGTAACCGGTTTCATTTTGAGGTTTCACTCTGTTTTCTCCTATAGGGATACATGTATTTGGAACTCTAAATCAAACACGGTTTGTGCTAGCTCATTGAAACTTGACACAATAAAGCAGTTTCAAGTTCTATCTCTGTGGTTTGTTTGCTGTTGATGTAGCCCTAAGCAGAGACTGGCGAGAATCACTTTCATGGAAAGCGCCTGCCAACCTTCCAAAAAACTACGAGTTGCCTGATATCTCAGCACACCCTTTTTCACCCAATCTTGATGAAACTTTCAGGTAATGATCAGTACACCAATCCCACTTGGCTCGCCAAATTTCGTTCTTCTAGGTTAAACCGTTCGTTGGCAGTAACCGGTTTCATTTTGAGGTTTCACTCTGTTTTCTCCTATAGGGATACATGTATTTGGAACTCTAAATCAAACACGGTTTGTGCTAGCTCTTTGAAACTTGACACAATAAAGCAGTTTCAAGTTCTATCTCTATGGTTTGTTTGCTGTTGATGTAGCCCTAAAAAGAGACTGGCGAGAATCACTTTCATGGAAAGGGCCTGCCAAGCTTCCAAAAAACTATGAGTTGCCTGAAATCTCAGCACACCCTTTTTCACCCAATCTTGATGAAACTTTCAGGTAATGATCAGTACACCAATCCCACTTGGCTCGCCAAATTTCGTTCTTCTAGGTGAAACCGTTCGTTGGCAGTAACCGGTTTCATTTTGAGGTTTCACTCTGTTTTCTCCTATAGGGATACATGTATTTGGAACTCTAAATCAAACACGGTTTGTGCTAGCTCTTTGAAACTTGATACAATAAAGCAGTTTCAAGTTCTATCTCTATGGTTTGTTTTCTGTTGATGTAGCCCTAAAAAGAGACTGGCGAGAATCACTTTCATGGAAAGCGCCTGCCAAGCTTCCAAAAAACTATGAGTTGCCTGAAATCTCAGCACACCCTTTTTCACCCAATCTTGATGAAACTTTCAGGTAATGATCAATACACCAATCCCACTTGGCTCGCCAAATTTCGTTCTTGTAGGTGAAAATGTTCGTTGGCAGTAACCTGTTTCATTTTGAGGTTTCACTCTGTTTTCTCCTATAGGGATACATGTATTTGGAACTCTAAATCAAACACGGTTTGTGCTAGCTCTTTGAAACTTGACACAATAAAGCAGTTTCAAGTTCTATCTCTATGGTTTGTTTGCTGTTGATTTAGCCCTAAGCAGAGACTGGCGAGAATCACTTTCATGGAAAGCGCCTGCCAAGCTTCCAAAAAACTACGAGTTTCCTGAAATCTCAGCACACCCTTTTTCACCCAATGTTGATGAAACTTTCAGGTAATGATCAGTACACCAATCCCGCTTGGCTCGCCAAATTTCGTTCTTCTAGGTTAAACCCTTCGTTGGCAGTAACCGGTTTCATTTTGAGGTTTCACTCTGTTTTCTCCTATAGGGATACATGTATTTGGAACTCTAAATCAAACACGGTTTGTGCTAGCTCATTGAAACTTGACACAATAAAGCAGTTTCAAGTTCTATCTCTATGGTTTGTTTGCTGTTGTGTAGCCCTAAGCAGAGACTGGCGAGAATCACTTTCATGGAAAGCGCCTGCCAACCTTCCAAAAAACTACGAGTTGCCTGAAATCTCAGCACACCCTTTTTCACCCAATCTTGATGAAACTTTCAGGTAGTGATCAGTACACCAATCCCACTTGGCTCGCCAAATTTTGTTCTTCTAGGTTAAACCGTTCGTTGGCAGTAACCGGTTTCATTTTGAGGTTTCACTCTGTTTTCTCCTATAGGGATACATGTATTTGGAACTCTAAATCAAACACGGTTTGTGCTAGTTCTTTGAAACTTGACACAATAAAGCAGTTTCAAGTTCTATCTCTATGGATTGTTTGCTGTTGATGTAGCCCTAAGCAGAGACAGGCGAGAATCACTTTCATGGAAAGCTCCTGCCAAGATTCCAAAAAACTACGAGTTGCCTGAAATCTCAGCACACCCTTTTTCACCGAATCTTGATGAAACTTTCAGGTAATGATCAGTACACCAATCCCACTTGGCTCGCCAAATTTCGTTCTTCTAGGTTAAACCGTTCGTTGGCAGTAACCGGTTTCATTTTGAGGTTTCACTCTGTTTTCTCCTATAGGGATACATGTATTTGGAACTCTAAATCAAACACGGTTTGTGCTAGCTCTTTGAAACTTGACACAATAAAGCAGTTTCAAGTTCTATCTCTATGGTTTGTTTGCTGTTGATGTAGCCCTAAGCAGAGACTGGCGAGAATCACTTTCATGGATAGGGCTTGCCAAGCTTTCAAAACACTACGAGTTGCCTGAAATCTCAGCACACCCTTTTTCACCCAATCTTGATGAAACTTTCAGGTAATGATCAGTACACCAATCCCACTTGGCTCGCCAAATTTCGTTCTTCTAGGTTAAACCGTTCGTTGGCAGTAACCGGTTTCATTTTGAGGTTTCACTCTGTTTTCTCCTATAGGGATACATGTATTTGGAACTCTAAATCAAACACGGTTTGTGCTAGCTCTTTGAAACTTGACACAATAAAGCAGTTTCAAGTTCTATCTCTATGGTTTGTTTGCTGTTGATGTAGCCCTAAGCAGAGACTGGCTAGAATCACTTTCATGGAAAGGGCCTGCCAAGCTTCCAAAAAACTACGAGTTTCCTGAAATCTCAGCACACACTTTTTCACCCAATCTTGATGAAACTATCAGGTAATGATCAGTACACCAATCCCACTTGGATCGCCAAATTTCGTTCTTCTAGATGAAACCGTTCGTTGGCAGTAACCGGTTTCATTTTGAATTTCACTCTGTTTTCTCCTATAGGGATACATGTATTTGGAACTCTAAATCAAACACGGTTTGTGCTAGCTCTTTGAAACTTGACACAATAAAGCAGTTTCAAGTTCTGTCTCTATGGTTTGTTTGCTGTTGATGTAGCCCTAAGCAGAGACTGGCGAGAATCACTTTCATGGAAAGGGCCTGCCAAGCTTCCAAAAAACTACGAGTTGCCTGAAATCTCAGCACACCCTTTTTCACCCAATCTTGATGAAACTATCAGGTAATGATCAGTACACCAATCCCACTTGGCTCGCCAAATTTCGTTCTTCTAGGTCAAACCGTTCGTTGGCAGTAACCGGTTTCATTTTGAGGGTTCACTCTGTTTTCTCCTATAGGGATACATGTATTTGGAACTCTAAATCAAACACGGTTTGTGCTAGCTCTTTGAAACTTGACACAATAAAGCAGTTTCAAGTTCTATCTCTATGGTTTGTTTGCTGTTGATGTAGCCCTAAGCAGAGACTGGCGAGAATCACTTTCATGGAAAGCGCCTGCCAAGCTTCCAAAAAACTATGAGTTGCCTGAAATCTCAGCACACCCTTTTTCACCCAATCTTGATGAAACTTTCTGGTAATGATCAGTACACCAATCCCACTTGGCTCGCCAAATTTCGTTGTTCTAGGTTAAATCGTTCGTTGGCAGTAACCGGTTTCATTTTGAGGTTTCACTCTGTTTTCTCCTATAGGGATACATGTATTTGGAACTCTAAATCAAACACGGTTTGTGCTAGCTCATTGAAACTTGACACAATAAAGCAGTTTCAAGTTCTATCTCTATGGTTTGTTTGCTGTTGATGTAGCCCTAAGCAGAGACTGGCGAGAATCACTTTCATGGAAAGCGCCTGCCAACCTTCCAAAAAACTACGAGTTGCCTGAAATCTCAGCACACCCTTTTTCACCCAATCTTGATGAAACTTTCAGCTAATGATCAGTACACCAATCCCACTTGGCTCGCCAAATTTCGTTCTTCTAGGTTAAACCGTTCGTTGGCAGTAACCGGTTTCATTTTGAGGTTTCACTCTGTTTTCTCCTATAGGGATACATGTATTTGGAACTCTAAATCAAACACGGTTTGTGCTAGCTCTTTGAAACTTGACACAATAAAGCAGTTTCAAGTTCTATCTCTATGGTTTGTTTGCTGTTGATGTAGCCCTAAGCAGAGACAGGCGAGAATCACTTTCATGGAAAGCTCCTGCCAAGATTCCAAAAAACTACGAGTTGCCTGAAATCTCAGCACACCCTTTTTCACCGAATCTTGATGAAACTTTCAGGTAATGATCAGTACACCAATCCCACTTGGCTCGCCAAATTTCGTTCTTCTAGGTTAAACCGTTCGTTGGCAGTAACCGGTTTCATTTTGAGGTTTCACTCTGTTTTCTCCTATAGGGATACATGTATTTGGAACTCTAAATCAAACACGGTTTGTGCTAGCTCTTTGAAACTTGACACAATAAAGCAGTTTCAAGTTCTATCTCTATGGTTTGTTTGCTGTTGATGTAGCCCTAAGCAGAGACTGGCGAGAATCACTTTCATGGATAGGGCTTGCCAAGCTTTCAAAACACTACGAGTTGCCTGAAATCTCAGCACACCCTTTTTCACCCAATCTTGATGAAACTTTCAGGTAATGATCAGTACACCAATCCCACTTGGCTCGCCAAATTTCGTTCTTCTAGGTTAAACCGTTCGTTGGCAGTAACCGGTTTCATTTTGAGGTTTCACTCTGTTTTCTCCTATAGGGATACATGTATTTGGAACTCTAAATCAAACACGGTTTGTGCTAGCTCTTTGAAACTTGACACAATAAAGCAGTTTCAAGTTCTATCTCTATGGTTTGTTTGCTGTTGATGTAGCCCTAAGCAGAGACTGGCGAGAATCACTTTCATGGAAAGCGCCTGCCAAGCTTCCAAAAAACTATGAGTTGCCTGAAATCTCAGCACACCCTTTTTCACCCAATCTTGATGAAACTTTCTGGTAATGATCAGTACACCAATCCCACTTGGCTCGCCAAATTTCGTTGTTCTAGGTTAAATCGTTCGTTGGCAGTAACCGGTTTCATTTTGAGGTTTCACTCTGTTTTCTCCTATAGGGATACATGTATTTGGAACTCTAAATCAAACACGGTTTGTGCTAGCTCTTTGAAACTTGACACAATAAAGCAGTTTCAAGTTCTATCTCTATGGTTTGTTTGCTGTTGATGTAGCCCTAAGCAGAGACTGGCGAGAATCACTTTCATGGAAAGGGCCTGCCAAGCTTCCAAAAAACTACGAGTTGCCTGAAATCTCAGCACACCCTTTTTCACCCTATCTTGATGAAACTTTCAGGTAATGATCAGTACACCAATCCCACTTGGCTCGCCAAATTTCGTTCTTCTAGGTTAAACCGTTCGTTGGCAGTAACCGGTTTCATTTTGAGGTTTCACTCTGTTTTCTCCTATAGGGATACATGTATTTGGAACTCTAAATCAAACACGGTTTGTGCTAGCTCTTTGAAACTTGACACAATAAAGCAGTTTCAAGTTCTATCTCTATGGTTTGTTTGCTGTTGATGTAGCCCTAAGCAGAGACTGGCGAGAATCACTTTCATGGAAAGGGCCTGCCAAGCTTCCAAAAAACTACGAGTTGCCTGAAATCTCAGCACACCCTTTTTCACCCAATCTTGATGAAACTTTCAGGTAATGATCAGTACACCAATCCCACTTGGCTCGCCAAATTTCGTTCTTCTAGGTTAAACCGTTCGTTGGCAGTACCCGGTTTCATTTTGAGGTTTCACTCTGTTTTCTCCTATAGGGATACATGTATTTGGAACTCTAAATCAAACACGGTTTGTGCTAGCTCTTTGAAACTTGACACAATAAAGCAGTTTCAAGTTCTATCTCTATGGTTTGTTTGCTGTTGATGTAGCCCTAAGCAGAGACTGGCGAGAAACACTTTCATGAAAAGGGCCTGCCAAGCTTCTAAAAACTACGAGTTGCCTGAAATCTCAGCACACCCTTTTTCACCCAATCTTGATGAAACTTCAGGTAATGATCAGTACACCAATACCACTTGGCTCGCCAAATTTCGTTCTTCTAGGTTAAACCGTTCGTTGGCAGTAACCGGTTTCATTTTGAGGTTTCACTCTGTTTTCTCCTATAGGGATACATGTATTTGGAACTCTAAATCAAACACCGTTTGTGCTAGCTCTTTGAAACTTGACACAATAAAGCAGTTTCAAGTTCTATCTCTATGGTTTGTTTGCTGTTGATGTAGCCCTAAGCAGAGACTGGCGAGAATCACTTTCATGGAAAGTGCCTGCCAAGCTTCCAAAAAACTACGAGTTGCCTGATCTCAGCACACACTTTTTCACCCAATCTTGATGAAACTTTCAGGTAATGATCAGTACACCAATCCCACTTGGCTCGCCAAATTTCCTTCTTCTAGTTAAACCGTTCGTTGGCAGTAAAAGGTTTCATTTTGAGGTTTCACTCTGTTTTCTCCTATAGGGATACATGGATTTGGAACTCTAAATCAAACACGGTTTGTGCTAGCTCTTTGAAACTTGACACAATAAAGCAGTTTCAAGTTCTATCTCTATGGTTTGTTTGCTGTTGATGTAGCCCTTAGCAGAGACTGGCGAGAATCACTTTCATGGAAAGGGCCTGCCAAGCTTCCAAAAAACTACGAGTTGCCTGAAATCTCAGCACACACTTTTTCACCCAATCTTGATGAAACTTTCAGGTAATGATCAGTACACCAATCCCACTTGGCTCGCCAAATTTCGTTCTTCTAGGTTAAACCGTTCGTTGGCAGTAACCGGTTTCATTTTGAGGTTTCACTCAGTTTTCTCCTATAGGGATACATGTATTTGGAACTCTAAATCAAACACGGTTTGTGCTAGGTCTTTGAAACTTGACACAATAAAGCAGTTTCAAGTTCTATCTCTATGGTTTGTTTGCTGTTGATGTAGCCCTAAGCAGAGACTGGCGAGAATCACTTTCATGGAAAGGGCCTGCCAAGCTTCCAAAAAACTACGAGTTGCCTGAAATCTCAGCACACCCTTTTTCACCCAATCTTGATGAAACTTTCAGGTAATTATCAGTACATTAATCCCACTTGGGTGGCCAAATTACGTTCTTCTAGTTTAAACCGTTCGTTGCCAGTAACCGGTTTCATTTTGAGGTTCACTCTGTTTTCTCCTATAGGGATACATGTATTTGGAACTCTAAATCAAACACGGTTTGTGCTAGCTCTTTGAACTTGACACAATAAAGCAGTTTCAAGTTCTATCTCTATGGTTTGTTTGCTGTTGATGTAGCCCTAAGCAGAGACTGGCGAGAATCACTTTCATGGAAAGGGCCTGCCAAGCTTCCAAAAACTACGAGTTGCCTGAAATCTCAGCAAACACTTTTTCACCCAATCTTGATGAAACTTTCAGGTAATGATCAGTACACCAATCCCGCTTGGCTCGCCAAATTTCGTTCTTCTAGTTAAACCGTTCGTTGGCAGTAACCGGTTTCATTTTGAGGTTTCACTCTGTTTTCTCCTATAGGGATACATGTATTTGGAACTCTAAATAAAACACGGTTTGTGCTAGCTCTTTGAAACTTGACACAATAAAGCAGTTTCAAGTTCTATCTCTATGGTTTGTTTGCTGTTGATGTAGCCCTAAGCAGAGACTGGCGAGAATCACTTTCATGGAAAGGGCCTGCCAAGCTTCAAAAAACTACGAGTTGCCTGAAATATCAGCAAACACTTTTTCACCCAATCTTGAGAAACTTTCAGGTAATGAGCAGTACACCAATTTCACTTGGCTCGCCAAATTTTGTTCTTCTAGGTTAAACTGTTCGTTGGCAGTAACCGGTTTCATTTTGAGGTTTCACTCTGTTTTTCTCCTATAGGGATACATGTATTTGGAACTCTAAATCAAACACGGTTTGTGCTAGCTCTTTGAAACTTGACACAATAAAGCAGTTTCAATTTCTATCTCTATGGTTTGTTTGCTGTTGATGTAGCCCTAAGCAGAGACAGGCGAGAATCACTTTCATGGAAAGCGCCTTCCAAGATTCCAAAAAACTACGAGTTGCTTGAAATCTCAGCACACCCTTTTTCACCCAATCTTGATGAAACTTTCAGGTAATGAGCAGTACACCAATACCACTTGGCTCGCCAAATTTCGTTCTTCTAGGTTAAATCGTTCGTTGGCAGTAACCGGTTTCATTTTGAGGTTTCACTCTGTTTTCTCCTATAAGGATACATGTATTTGGAACTCTAAATCAAACACGGTTTGTGCTAGCTCTTTGAAACTTGACACAATAAAGCAGTTTCAAGTTCTATCTCTATGGTTTGTTTGCTGTTGATGTAGCCCTAAGCCAGAGACTGGCGAGAAATCACTTTCATGGAAAGGGCGTGCCAAGCTTCCAAAAAACTACGAGTTGGCCTGAAATCTCAGCACACACTTTTTCACCCAATGTTGATGAAACTTTCAGGTAATGATCAGTACACCAATCTCACTTGGCTCGCCAAATTTCGTTCTTCTAGGTTAACCGTTCGTTGGCAGTAACCGGTTTCATTTTGAGGTTTCACTCTGTTTTCTCCTATAGGGATACATGTATTTGGAACTCTAAATCACACACGGTTTGTGCTAGCTCTTTGAAACTTGACACAATAAAGCAGTTTCAAGTTATCTCTCTATGGTTTGTTTGCTGTTGATGTAGCCCTAAGCAGAGACTGGCGAGAATCACTTTCATGGAAAGGGCCTGCCAAGCTTCCAAAAAACTACGAGTTGCCTGAAATCTCAGCAAACACTTTTTCACCCAATCTTGATGAAACTTTCAGGTAATGATCAGTACACAAATCCCACTTGGCTCGCCAAATTTCGTTGTTCTAGGTTAAAATCGTTCGTTGGCAGTAACCGGTTTCATTTTGAGGTTTCACTCTGTTTTCTCCGATAGGGATACATGTATTTGGAACTCTAAATCAAACACGGTTTGTGCTAGCTCTTTGAAACTTGACACAATAAAGCAGTTTCAAGTTCTATCTCTATGGTTTGTTTGCTGTTGATGTAGCCCTAAGCAGAGACTGGCGAGAATCACTTTCATGGAAAGGGCCTGCCAAGCTTCCAAAAAACTACGAGTTGCCTGAAATCTCAGCACACACTTTTTCACCCAATCTTGATGAAACTTTCAGGTAATGATCAGTACACCAATCCCACTTGGCTCGCCAAATTTCGTTCTTCTAGGTTAAACCGTTCGTTGGCAGTAACCGGTTTCATTTTGAGGTTTCACTCTGTTTTCTCCTATAGGGATACATGTATTTGGAACTCTAAATCAAACACGGTTTGTGCTAGCTCTTTGAAACTTGACACAATAAAGCAGTTTCAAGTTCTATCTCTATGGTTTGTTTGCTGTTGATGTAGCCCTAAGCAGAGACTGGCGAGAAATCACTTTCATGGAAAGGGCGTGCCAAGCTTCCAAAAAACTACGAGTTGCCTGAAAGCTCAGCACACACTTTTTCACCCAATGTTGATGAAACTTTCAGGTAATGATCAGTACACCAATCTCACTTGGCTCGCCAAATTTCGTTCTTCTAGGTTAAACCGTTCGTTGGCAGTAACCGGTTTTCATTTTGAGGTTTCACTCTGTTTTCTCCTATAGGGATACATGTATTTGGAACTCTAAATCAAACACGGTTTGTGCTAGCTCTTTGAAACTTGACACAATAAAGCAGTTTCAAGTTATCTCTCTATGGTTTGTTTGCTGTTGATGTAGCCCTAAGCAGAGACTGGCGAGAATCACTTTCATGGAAAGGGCCTGCCAAGCTTCCAAAAAACTACGAGTTGCCTGAAATCTCAGCAAACACTTTTTCACCCAATCTTGATGAAACTTTCAGGTAATGATCAGTACACAAATCCCACTTGGCTCGCCAAATTTCGTTCTTCTAGGTTAAATCGTTCGTTGGCAGTAACCGGTTTCATTTTGAGGTTTCACTCTGTTTTCTCCTATAGGGATACATGTATTTGGAACTCTAAATCAAACACGGTTTGTGCTAGCTCTTTGAAACTTGACACAATAAAGCAGTTTCAAGTTCTCTCTCTATGGTTTGTTTGCTGTTGATGTAGCCCTAAGCAGAGACTGGCGAGAATCACTTTCATGGAAAGGGCCTGCCAAGCTTCCAAAAAACTACGAGTTGCCTGAAATCTCAGCAAACACTTTTTCACCCAATCTTGATGAAACTTTAAGGTAATGATCAGTACACCAATCCCACTTGGCTCGCCAAATTTCGTTCTTCTAGGTTAAACCGTTCGTTGGCAGTAACCGGTTTCATTTTGAGGTTTCACTCTGTTTTCTCCTATAGGGATACATGTATTTGGAACTCTAAATCAAACACGGTTTGTGCTAGCTCTTTGAAACTTGACACAATAAAGCAGTTTCAAGTTCTCTCTCTATGGTTTGTTTGCTGTTGATGTAGCCCTAAGCAGAGACTGGCGAGAATCACTTTCATGGAAAGGGCCTGCCAAGCTTCCAAAAAACTACGAGTTGCCTGAAATCTCAGCAAACACTTTTTCACCCAATCTTGATGAAACTTTCAGGTAATGATCAGTACACCAATCCCACTTGGCTCGCCAAATTTCGTTCTTCTAGGTTAAATCGTTCGTTGGCAGTAACCGGTTTCATTTTGAGGTTTCACTCTGTTTTCTCCGATAGGGATACATGTATTTGGAACTCTAAATCAAACACGGTTTGTGCTAGCTCTTTGAAACTTGACACAATAAAGCAGTTTCAAGTTATCTCTCTATGGTTTGTTTGCTGTTGATGTAGCCCTAAGCAGAGACTGGCGAGAATCACTTTCATGGAAAGGGCCTGCCAAGCTTCCAAAAAACTACGAGTTGCCTGAAATCTCAGCAAACACTTTTTCACCCAATCTTGATGAAACTTTCAGGTAATGATCAGTACACAAATCCCACTTGGCTCGCCAAATTTCGTTCTTCTAGGTTAAATCGTTCGTTGGCAGTAACCGGTTTCATTTTGAGGTTTCACTCTGTTTTCTCCGATAGGGATACATGTATTTGGAACTCTAAATCAAACACGGTTTGTGCTAGCTCTTTGAAACTTGACACAATAAAGCAGTTTCAAGTTCTATCTCTATGGTTTGTTTGCTGTTGATGTAGCCCTAAGCAGAGACTGGCGAGAATCACTTTCATGGAAAGGGCCTGCCAAGCTTCCAAAAAACTACGAGTTGCCTGAAATCTCAGCAAACACTTTTTCACCCAATCTTGATGAAACTTTCAGGTAATGATCAGTACACCAATCCCACTTGGCTCGCCAAATTTCGTTCTTCTAGGTTAAACCGTTCGTTGGCAGTAACCGGTTTCATTTTGAGGTCTCACTCTGTTTTCTCCTATAGGGATACATGTATTTGGAACTCTAAATCAAACACGGTTTGTGCTAGCTCTTTGAAACTTGACACAATAAAGCAGTTTCAAGTTCTCTCTCTATGGTTTGTTTGCTGTTGATGTAGCCCTAAGCAGAGACTGGCGAGAATCACTTTCATGGAAAGGGCCTGCCAAGCTTCCAAAAAACTACGAGTTGCCTGAAATCTCAGCAAACACTTTTTCACCCAATCTTGATGAAACTTTCAGGTAATGATCAGTACACCAATCCCACTTGGCTCGCCAAATTTCGTTCTTCTAGGTTAAACCGTTCGTTGGCAGTAACCGGTTTCATTTTGAGGTTTCACTCTGTTTTCTCCTATAGGGATACATGTATTTGGAACTCTAAATCAAACACGGTTTGTGCTAGCTCTTTGAAACTTGACACAATAAAGCAGTTTCAAGTTCTCTCTCTATGGTTTGTTTGCTGTTGATGTAGCCCTAAGCAGAGACTGGCGAGAATCACTTTCATGGAAAGGGCCTGCCAAGCTTCCAAAAAACTACGAGTTGCCTGAAATCTCAGCACACACTTTTTCACCCAATCTTGATGAAACTTTCAGGTAATGATCAGTACACCAATCCAACTTGGCTCGCCAAATTTCATTCTTCTAGGTTAAACCGTTCGTTGGCAGTAACCGGTTTCATTTTGAGGTTTCACTCTGTTTTCTCCTATAGGGATACATGTATTTGGAACTCTAAATCAAACACGGTTTGTGCTAGTTCTTTGAAACTTGACACAATAAAGCAGTTTCAAGTTCTATCTCTATGGATTGTTTGCTGTTGATGTAGCCCTAACCAGAGACTGGCGAGAATCACTTTCATGGAAAGGGCCTGCCAAGCTTTTAAAAAACTACGAGTTGCCTGAAATCTCAGCACACACTTTTTCACCCAATCTTGATGAAACTTTCAGGTAATGATCAGTACACCAATCCAACTTGGCTCGCCCAATTTCATTCTTCTAGGTTAAACCGTTCGGTGGCAGTAACCGGTTTCATTTTGAGGTTTCACTCTGTTTTCTCCTATAGGGATACATGTATTTGGAACTCTAAATCAAACACGGCTTGTGCTAGCTCTTTGAAACTTGACACAATAAAGCAGTTTCAAGTTCTATCTCTATGGTTTGTTTGCTGTTGATGTAGCCCTAAGCAGAGACTGGCGAGAATCACTTTCATGGAAAGGGCCTGCCAAGCTTCCAAAAAACTACGAGTTGCCTGAAATCTCAGCACACCCTTTTTCACCCAATCTTAATGAAACTTTCAGGTAATGATCAGTACACCAATCCCACTTGGCTCGCCAAATTTTGTTCTTCTAGGTTAAACCGTTCGTTGGCAGTAACCGGTTTCATTTTGACATTTCACTCTATTTTCTCTGATAGGGATACATGTATTTGGAACTCTAAATCAAACACGGTTTGTGCTAGCTCTTTGAAACTTGACACAATAAAGCAGTTTCAAGTTCTATCTCTATGGTTTGATTGCTGTTGATGTAGCCCTAAGCAGAGCCTGGCGAGAATCACTTTCATGGAAAGGGCCTGCCAAGCTTCCAAAAAACTACGAGATGCCTGAAATCTCAGCACACACTTTTTCACCCAATCTTGATGAAACTTTCAGGTAATGATCAGTACACCAATTTCACTTGGCTCGGCAAATTTTGTTCTTCTAGGTTAAACCGTTCGTTGGCAGTAACCGGTTTCATTTTGAGGTTTCACTCTGTTTTCTCCTATAGGGATACATGTATTTGGAACTCTAAATCAAACACGGTTTGTGCTAGCTCTTTGAAACTTGAGACAATAAAGCAGTTTCAATTTCTATATCTATGGTTTGTTTGCTGTTGATGTAGCCCTAAGCACAGACAGGCGAGAATCACTTTCATGGAAAGCGCCTGCCAAGATTCCAAAAAACTACGAGTTGCCTGAAATCTCAGCACACACTTTTTCACCCAATCTTGATGAAACTTTCAGGTAATGATCAGTACACCAATCCCACTTGGCTCGCCAAATTTCGTTCTTCTAGGTTAAACCGTTCGTTGGCAGTAACCGGTTTCATTTTGAGGTTTCACTCTGTTTTCTCCTATAGGGATACATGTATTTGGAACTCTAAATCAAACACGGTTTGTGCTAGCTCTTTGAAACTTGACACAATAAAGCAGTTTCAAGTTCTATCTCTATGGTTTGTTTGCTGTTGATGTAGCCCTAAGCAGAGACTGGCGAGAATCACTTTCATGGAAAGGGCCTGCCAAGCTTCCAAAAAACTACGAGTTGCCTGAAATCTCAGCACACACTTTTTCACCCAATCTTGATGAAACTTTCAGGTAATGATCAGTACACCAATCCCACTTGGCTCGCCAAATTTCGGTCTTCTAGGTTAAACCGTTCCTTGGCAGTAACCGGTTTCATTTTGAGGTTTCACTCTGTTTTCTCCTATAGGGATACATGTATTTGGAACTCTAAATCAAACACGGTTTGTGCTAGCTCTTTGAAACTTGACACAATAAAGCAGTTTCAAGTTCTATCTCTATGGTTTGTTTGCTGTTGATGTAGCCCTAAGCAGAGACTGGCGAGAATCACTTTCATGGAAAGGGCCTGCCAAGCTTCCAAAAAACTACGAGTTGCCTGAAATCTCAGCACACACTTTTTCACCCAATCTTGATGAAACTTTCAGGTAATGATCAGTACACCAATCCCACTTGGCTCGCCAAATTTCGTTCTTCTAGGTTAAACCGTTCCTTGACAGTAACCGGTTTCATTTTGAGGTTTCACTCTGTTTTCTCCTATAGGAATACATGTATTTGGAACTCTAAATCAAACACGGTTTGTGCTAGGTCTTTGAAACTTGACACAATAAAGCAGTTTCAAGTTCTATCTCTATGGTTTGTTTGCTGTTGATGTAGCCCTAAGCAGAGACTGGCGAGAATCACTTTCATGGAAAGGGCCTGCCAAGCTTCCAAAAAACTACGAGTTGCCTGAAATCTCAGCACACCCTTTTTCACCCAATCTTGATGAAACTTTCAGGTAATTATCAGTACATTAATCCCACTTGGGTGGCCAAATTTCGTTCTTCTAGTTTAAAACCGTTCGTTGCCAGTAACCGGTATCATTTTGAGGTTTCACTCTGTTTTCTCCTATAGGGATACATGTATTTGGAACTCTAAATCAAACACGGTTTGTGCTAGCTCTTTGAAACTTGACACAATAAAGCAGTTTCAAGTTCTATCCTCTATGGTTTGTTTGCTGTTGATGTAGCCCTAAGCAGAGACTGGCGAGAATCACTTTCATGGAAAGGCCTGCCAAGCTTCCAAAAAACTACGAGTTGCCTGAAATCTCAGCACACACTTTTTGACCCTATCTTGATGAAACTTTCAGGTAATGATCAGTACACCAATCCCACTTGGCTCGCCAAATTTCGTTCTTCTAGGTTAAACCGTTCGTTGGCAGTAACCGGTTTCATTTTGAGGTTTCACTCTGTTTTCTCCTATAGGGATACATGTATTTGGAACTCTAAATCAAACACGGTTTGTGCTAGCTCTTTGAAACTTGACACAGTAAAGCAGTTTCAAGTTCTATCTCTATGGTTTGTTGGCTGTTGATGTAGCCCTAAGCAGAGACTGGCGAGAATCACTTTCATGGAAAGGGCCTGCCAAGCTTCCAAAAAACTACGAGTTGCCTGAAATCTCAGCACACCCTTTTTCACCCAATCTTGATGAAACTTTCAGGTAATTATCAGTACATTAATCCCACTTGGGTGGCCAAATTTCGTTCTTCTAGTTTAAACCGTTCGTTGCCAGTAACCGGTTTCATTTTGAGGTTTCACTCTGTTTTCTCCTATAGGGATACATGTATTTGGAACTCTAAATCAAACACGGCTTGTGCTAGCTCTTTGAAACTTGACACAATAAAGCAGTTTCAAGTTCTATCTCTATGGTTTGTTTGCTGTTGATGTAGCCCTAAGCAGAGACTGGCGAGAATCACTTTCATGGAAAGGGCCTGCCAAGCTTCCAAAAAACTACGAGTTGCCTGAAATCTCAGCACACACTTTTTGACCCTATCTTGATGAAACTTTCAGGTAATGATCAGTACACCAATCCCACTTGGCTCGCCAAATTTCGTTCTTCTAGGTTAAACCGTTCGTTGGCAGTAACCGGTTTCATTTTGAGGTTTCACTCTGTTTTCTCCTATAGTGATACATGTATTTGGAACTCTAAATCAAACACGGTTTGTGCTAGCTCTTTGAAACTTGACACAGTAAAGCAGTTTCAAGTTCTATCTCTATGGTTTGTTGGCTGTTGATGTAGCCCTAAGCAGAGACTGGCGAGAATCACTTTCATGGAAAGGGCCTGCCAAGCGTCCAAAAAACTACGAGTTGCCCGAAATCTCAGCAAACACTTTTTTACCCAATCTTGATGAAACTTTCAGGTAATGATCAGTACACCAATCCCACTTGGCTCGCCAAATTTCGTTCTTCTAGGTTAAACCGTTCGTTGGCAGTAACCGGTTTCATTTTGAGGTTTCACTCTGTTTTCTCCTATAGGGATACATGTATTTGGAACTCTAAATCAAACAAAGGTTTGGCTAGCTCTTTGAAACTTGACACAATAAAGCAGTTTCAAGTTCTATCTCTATGGTTTGTTTGCTGTTGATGTAGCCCTAAGCAGAGACTGGCGAGAATCACTTTCATGGAAAGGGCCTGCCAAGCTTCCAAAAAACTACGAGTTGCCTGAAATCTCAGCAAACACTTTTTCACCCAATCTTGATGAAATTTTCAGGTAATGATCAGTACACCAATCCCACTTGGCTCGCCAAATTTCGTTCTTCTAGGTTAAACCGTTCGTTGGCAGTAACCGGTTTCATTTTGAGGTTTCACTCTGTTTTCTCCTATAGGGATACATGTATTTGGAACTCTAAATCAAACACGGTTTGTGCTAGCTCTTTGAAACTTGACACAATAAAGCAGTTTCAAGTTCTATCTCTATGGTTTGTTTGCTGTTGATGTAGCCCTAAGCAGAGACTGGCGAGAATCACTTTCATGGAAAGGGCCTGCCAAGCTTCCAAAAAACTACGAGTTGCCTGAAATATCAGCAAACACTTTTTCACCCAATCTTGATGAAACTTTCAGGTAATGATCAGTACACCAATTCCACTTGGCTCGCCAAATTTTGTTCTTCTAGGTTAAACTGTTCGTTGGCAGTAACCGGTTTCATTTTGAGGTTTCACTCTGTTTTCTCCTATAGGGATACATGTATTTGGAACTCTAAATCAAACACGGTTTGTGCTAGCTCTTTGAAACTTGACACAATAAAGCAGTTTCAATTTCTATCTCTATGGTTTGTTTGCTGTTGATGTAGCCCTAAGCAGAGACAGGCGAGAATCACTTTCATGGAAAGCGCCTTCCAAGATTCCAAAAAACTACGAGTTGCCTGAAATCTCAGCACACCCTTTTTCACCCAATCTTGATGAAACTTTCAGGTAATGAGCAGTACACCAATCCCACTTGGCTTGCCAAATTTCGTTCTTCTAGGTTAAACCGTTCGTTGGCAGTAACCGGTTTCATTTTGAGGTTTCACTCTGTTTTCTCCTATAGGGATACATGTATTTGGAACTCTAAATCAAACACGGTTTGTGCTAGCTCTTTGAAACTTTACACACTAAAGCAGTTTCAAGTTCTATCTCTATGGTTTGTTGGCTGTTGATGTAGCCCTAAACAGAGACTGGCGAGAATCACTTTCATGGAAAGGGCCTGCCAAGCTTCCAAAAAACTACAAGTTGCCCGAAATCTCAGCAAACACTTTTTCACCCAATCTTGATGAAACTTTCAGGTAATGATCAGTACACCAATCCCACTTGGCTCGCCAAATTTCGTTCTTCTAGGTTAAACCGTTCGTTGGCAGTAACCGGTTACATTTTGAGGTTTCACTCTGTTTTCTCCTATAGGGATACATGTATTTGGAACTCTAAATCAAACACGGTTTGTGCTAGCTCTTTGAAACTTGACACAATAAAGCAGTTTCAAGTTCTCTCTCTATGGTTTGTTTGCTGTTGATGTAGCCCTAAGCAGAGACTGGCGAGAATCACTTTCATGGAAAGGGCCTGCCAAGCTTCCAAAAAACTACGAGTTGCCTGAAATCTCAGCAAACACTTTTTCACCCAATCTTGATGAAACTTTCAGGTAATGATCAGTACACAAATCCCACTTGGCTCGCCAAATTTCGTTCTTCTAGGTTAAACCGTTCGTTGGCAGTAACCGGTTTCATTTTGACATTTCACTCTATTTTCTCTGATAGGGATACATGTATTTGGAACTCTAAATCAAACACGGTTTGTGCTAGCTCTTTGAAACTTGACACAATAAAGCAGTTTCAAGTTCTATCTCTATGGTTTGATTGCTGTTGATGTAGCCCTAAGCAGAGCCTGGCGAGAATCACTTTCATGGAAAGGGCCTGCCAAGCTTCCAAAAAACTACGAGATGCCTGAAATCTCAGCACACACTTTTTCACCCAATCTTGATGAAACTTTCAGGTAATGATCAGTACACCAATTTCACTTGGCTCGGCAAATTTTGTTCTTCTAGGTTAAACCGTTCGTTGGCAGTAACCGGTTTCATTTTGAGGTTTCACTCTGTTTTCTCCTATAGGGATACATGTATTTGGAACTCTAAATCAAACACGGTTTGTGCTAGCTCTTTGAAACTTGAGACAATAAAGCAGTTTCAATTTCTATATCTATGGTTTGTTTGCTGTTGATGTAGCCCTAAGCACAGACAGGCGAGAATCACTTTCATGGAAAGCGCCTGCCAAGATTCCAAAAAACTACGAGTTGCCTGAAATCTCAGCACACACTTTTTCACCCAATCTTGATGAAACTTTCAGGTAATGATCAGTACACCAATCCCACTTGGCTCGCCAAATTTCGTTCTTCTAGGTTAAACCGTTCGTTGGCAGTAACCGGTTTCATTTTGAGGTTTCACTCTGTTTTCTCCTATAGGGATACATGTATTTGGAACTCTAAATCAAACACGGTTTGTGCTAGCTCTTTGAAACTTGACACAATAAAGCAGTTTCAAGTTCTATCTCTATGGTTTGTTTGCTGTTGATGTAGCCCTAAGCAGAGACTGGCGAGAATCACTTTCATGGAAAGGGCCTGCCAAGCTTCCAAAAAACTACGAGTTGCCTGAAATCTCAGCACACACTTTTTCACCCAATCTTGATGAAACTTTCAGGTAATGATCAGTACACCAATCCCACTTGGCTCGCCAAATTTCGGTCTTCTAGGTTAAACCGTTCCTTGGCAGTAACCGGTTTCATTTTGAGGTTTCACTCTGTTTTCTCCTATAGGGATACATGTATTTGGAACTCTAAATCAAACACGGTTTGTGCTAGCTCTTTGAAACTTGACACAATAAAGCAGTTTCAAGTTCTATCTCTATGGTTTGTTTGCTGTTGATGTAGCCCTAAGCAGAGACTGGCGAGAATCACTTTCATGGAAAGGGCCTGCCAAGCTTCCAAAAAACTACGAGTTGCCTGAAATCTCAGCACACACTTTTTCACCCAATCTTGATGAAACTTTCAGGTAATGATCAGTACACCAATCCCACTTGGCTCGCCAAATTTCGTTCTTCTAGGTTAAACCGTTCCTTGACAGTAACCGGTTTCATTTTGAGGTTTCACTCTGTTTTCTCCTATAGGAATACATGTATTTGGAACTCTAAATCAAACACGGTTTGTGCTAGGTCTTTGAAACTTGACACAATAAAGCAGTTTCAAGTTCTATCTCTATGGTTTGTTTGCTGTTGATGTAGCCCTAAGCAGAGACTGGCGAGAATCACTTTCATGGAAAGGGCCTGCCAAGCTTCCAAAAAACTACGAGTTGCCTGAAATCTCAGCACACCCTTTTTCACCCAATCTTGATGAAACTTTCAGGTAATTATCAGTACATTAATCCCACTTGGGTGGCCAAATTTCGTTCTTCTAGTTTAAACCGTTCGTTGCCAGTAACCGGTATCATTTTGAGGTTTCACTCTGTTTTCTCCTATAGGGATACATGTATTTGGAACTCTAAATCAAACACGGTTTGTGCTAGCTCTTTGAAACTTGACACAATAAAGCAGTTTCAAGTTCTATCTCTATGGTTTGTTTGCTGTTGATGTAGCCCTAAGCAGAGACTGGCGAGAATCACTTTCATGGAAAGGGCCTGCCAAGCTTCCAAAAAACTACGAGTTGCCTGAAATCTCAGCACACACTTTTTGACCCTATCTTGATGAAACTTTCAGGTAATGATCAGTACACCAATCCCACTTGGCTCGCCAAATTTCGTTCTTCTAGGTTAAACCGTTCGTTGGCAGTAACCGGTTTCATTTTGAGGTTTCACTCTGTTTTCTCCTATAGGGATACATGTATTTGGAACTCTAAATCAAACACGGTTTGTGCTAGCTCTTTGAAACTTGACACAGTAAAGCAGTTTCAAGTTCTATCTCTATGGTTTGTTGGCTGTTGATGTAGCCCTAAGCAGAGACTGGCGAGAATCACTTTCATGGAAAGGGCCTGCCAAGCTTCCAAAAAACTACGAGTTGCCTGAAATCTCAGCACACCCTTTTTCACCCAATCTTGATGAAACTTTCAGGTAATTATCAGTACATTAATCCCACTTGGGTGGCCAAATTTCGTTCTTCTAGTTTAAACCGTTCGTTGCCAGTAACCGGTTTCATTTTGAGGTTTCACTCTGTTTTCTCCTATAGGGATACATGTATTTGGAACTCTAAATCAAACACGGCTTGTGCTAGCTCTTTGAAACTTGACACAATAAAGCAGTTTCAAGTTCTATCTCTATGGTTTGTTTGCTGTTGATGTAGCCCTAAGCAGAGACTGGCGAGAATCACTTTCATGGAAAGGGCCTGCCAAGCTTCCAAAAAACTACGAGTTGCCTGAAATCTCAGCACACACTTTTTGACCCTATCTTGATGAAACTTTCAGGTAATGATCAGTACACCAATCCCACTTGGCTCGCCAAATTTCGTTCTTCTAGGTTAAACCGTTCGTTGGCAGTAACCGGTTTCATTTTGAGGTTTCACTCTGTTTTCTCCTATAGTGATACATGTATTTGGAACTCTAAATCAAACACGGTTTGTGCTAGCTCTTTGAAACTTGACACAGTAAAGCAGTTTCAAGTTCTATCTCTATGGTTTGTTGGCTGTTGATGTAGCCCTAAGCAGAGACTGGCGAGAATCACTTTCATGGAAAGGGCCTGCCAAGCGTCCAAAAAACTACGAGTTGCCCGAAATCTCAGCAAACACTTTTTTACCCAATCTTGATGAAACTTTCAGGTAATGATCAGTACACCAATCCCACTTGGCTCGCCAAATTTCGTTCTTCTAGGTTAAACCGTTCGTTGGCAGTAACCGGTTTCATTTTGAGGTTTCACTCTGTTTTCTCCTATAGGGATACATGTATTTGGAACTCTAAATCAAACACGGTTTGTGCTAGCTCTTTGAAACTTGACACAATAAAGCAGTTTCAAGTTCTATCTCTATGGTTTGTTTGCTGTTGATGTAGCCCTAAGCAGAGACTGGCGAGAATCACTTTCATGGAAAGGGCCTGCCAAGCTTCCAAAAAACTACGAGTTGCCTGAAATCTCAGCAAACACTTTTTCACCCAATCTTGATGAAATTTTCAGGTAATGATCAGTACACCAATCCCACTTGGCTCGCCAAATTTCGTTCTTCTAGGTTAAACCGTTCGTTGGCAGTAACCGGTTTCATTTTGAGGTTTCACTCTGTTTTCTCCTATAGGGATACATGTATTTGGAACTCTAAATCAAACACGGTTTGTGCTAGCTCTTTGAAACTTGACACAATAAAGCAGTTTCAAGTTCTATCTCTATGGTTTGTTTGCTGTTGATGTAGCCCTAAGCAGAGACTGGCGAGAATCACTTTCATGGAAAGGGCCTGCCAAGCTTCCAAAAAACTACGAGTTGCCTGAAATATCAGCAAACACTTTTTCACCCAATCTTGATGAAACTTTCAGGTAATGATCAGTACACCAATTCCACTTGGCTCGCCAAATTTTGTTCTTCTAGGTTAAACTGTTCGTTGGCAGTAACCGGTTTCATTTTGAGGTTTCACTCTGTTTTCTCCTATAGGGATACATGTATTTGGAACTCTAAATCAAACACGGTTTGTGCTAGCTCTTTGAAACTTGACACAATAAAGCAGTTTCAATTTCTATCTCTATGGTTTGTTTGCTGTTGATGTAGCCCTAAGCAGAGGACAGGCGAGAATCACTTTCATGGAAAGCGCCTTCCAAGATTCCAAAAAACTACGAGTTGCCTGAAATCTCAGCACACCCTTTTTCACCCAATCTTGATGAAACTTTCAGGTAATGAGCAGTACACCAATCCCACTTGGCTTGCCAAATTTCGTTCTTCTAGGTTAAACCGTTCGTTGGCAGTAACCGGTTTCATTTTGAGGTTTCACTCTGTTTTCTCCTATAGGGATACATGTATTTGGAACTCTAAATCAAACACGGTTTGTGCTAGCTCTTTGAAACTTTACACACTAAAGCAGTTTCAAGTTCTATCTCTATGGTTTGTTGGCTGTTGATGTAGCCCTAAACAGAGACTGGCGAGAATCACTTTCATGGAAAGGGCCTGCCAAGCTTCCAAAAAACTACAAGTTGCCCGAAATCTCAGCAAACACTTTTTCACCCAATCTTGATGAAACTTTCAGGTAATGATCAGTACACCAATCCCACTTGGCTCGCCAAATTTCGTTCTTCTAGGTTAAACCGTTCGTTGGCAGTAACCGGTTACATTTTGAGGTTTCACTCTGTTTTCTCCTATAGGGATACATGTATTTGGAACTCTAAATCAAACACGGTTTGTGCTAGCTCTTTGAAACTTGACACAATAAAGCAGTTTCAAGTTCTCTCTCTATGGTTTGTTTGCTGTTGATGTAGCCCTAAGCAGAGACTGGCGAGAATCACTTTCATGGAAAGGGCCTGCCAAGCTTCCAAAAAACTACGAGTTGCCTGAAATCTCAGCAAACACTTTTTCACCCAATCTTGATGAAACTTTCAGGTAATGATCAGTACACAAATCCCACTTGGCTCGCCAAATTTCGTTCTTCTAGGTTAAATCGTTCGTTGGCAGTAACCGGTTTCATTTTGAGGTTTCACTCTGTTTTCTCCTATAGGGATACATGTATTTGGAACTCTAAATCAAACTCGGTTTGTGCTAGCTCTTTGAAACTTGACACAATAAAGCAGTTTCAAGTTCTATCTCTATGGTTTGTTTGCTGTTGATGTAGCCCTAAGCAGAGACTGGCGAGAATCACTTTCATGGAAAGGGCCTGCCAAGCTTCCAAAAAACTACGAGTTGCCTGAAATCTCAGCACACACTTTTTCACCCAATCTTTATGAAACTTTCAGGTAATGATCAGTACACCAATTTCACTTGGCTCGGCAAATTTTGTTCTTCTAGGTTAAACCGTTCGTTTGCAGTAACCGGTTTCATCTTGAGGTTTCACTCTGTTTTCTCCTATAGGAATACATGTATTTGGAACTCTAAATCAAACACGGTTTGTGCTAGCTCTTTGAAACTTGACACAATAAAGCAGTTTCAAGTTCTATCTCTATGGTTTGTTTGCTGTTGATGTAGCCCTAAGCAGAGACAGGCGAGAATCACTTTCATGGAAAGCGCCTGCCAAGATTCCAAAAAACTACGGGTTGCCTGAAATCTCAGCACACACTTTTTCACCCAATCTTGATGAAACTTTCAGGTAATGATCAGTACACCAATCCCACTTGGCTCGCCAAATTTCGTTCTTCTAGGTTAAACCGTTCGTTGGCATTAACCGGTTTCATTTTGAGGTTTCACTCTGTTTTCTCCTATAGGGATACATGTATTTGGAACTCTAAATCAAACATGGTTTGTGCTAGCTCTTTGAAACTTGACACAATAAAGCAGTTTCAAGTTCTATCTCTATGGTTTGTTTGCTGTTCATGTAGCCCTAAGCAGAGACTGGCGAGAATCACTTTCATGGAAAGGGCCTGCCAAGCTTCCAAAAAACTACGAGTTGCCTGAAATCTCAGCACACACTTTTTGACCCAATCTTGATGAAACTTTCAGGTAATGATCAGTACACCAATCCCACTTGGCTCGCCAATTTTCGTTCTTCTAGGTTAAACCGTTCGTTGGCAGTAACCGGTTTCATTTTGAGGTTTCACTCTGTTTTCTCCTATAGGGATACATGTATTTGGAACTCTAAGTCAAACACGGTTTGTGCTAGCTCTTTGAAACTTGACACAATAAAGCAGTTTCAAGTTCTATCTCTATGGTTTGTTTGCTGTTGATGTAGCCCTAAGCAGAGACTGTCGAGAATCACTTTCATGGAAAGGGCCTGCCAAGCTTCCAAAAAACAACGAGTTGCCTGAAATCTCAGCACACACTTTTTCACCCAATCTTGATGAAACTTTCAGGTAATGATCAGTACACCAATCCCACTTGGCTCGCCAAATTTAGTTCTTCTAGGTTAAACCCTTCGTTGGCAGTAACCGGTTTCATTTTGAGGTTTCACTCTGTTTTCTCCTATAGGGATACATGTATTTGGAACTCTAAATCAAACACGGTTTGTGCTAGCTCTTTGAAACTTGAGACAATAAAGCAGTTTCAATTTCTATCTCTATGGTTTGTTTGCTGTTGATGTAGACCTAAGCAGAGACAGGCGAGAATCACTTTCATGGAAAGGGCCTGCCAAGCTTCCAAAAAACTACGAGTTGCCTGAAATCTCAGCACACACTTTTTCACCCAATCTTGATGAAACTTTCAGGTAATGATCAGTACACCAATCCCACTTGGCTCGCCAAATTTCGTTCTTCTAGGTTAAACCGTTCGTTGGCAGTAACCGGTTTCATTTTGAGGTTTCACTCTGTTTTCTCCTATAGGGATACATGTATTTGGAACTCTAAGTCAAACACGGTTTGTGCTAGCTCTTTGAAACTTGACACAATAAAGCAGTTTCAAGTTCTATCTCTATGGTTTGTTTGCTGTTGATGTAGCCCTAAGCAGAGACTGGCGAGAATCACTTTCATGGAAAGGGCCTGCCAAGCTTCCAAAAAACTACGAGTTGCCTGAAATCTCAGCACACACTTTTTCACCCAATCTTGATGAAACTTTCAGGTAATGATCAGTACACCAATCCCACTTGGCTCGCCAAATTTTGTTCTTCTAGTTTAAACCGTTCGTTGGCAGTAACCGGTTTCATTTTGAGGTTTCACTCTGTTTTCTCCTATAGGGATACATGTATTTGGAACTCTAAATCAAACACGGTTTGTGCTAGCTCTTTGAAACTTGAGACAATAAAGCAGTTTCAATTTCTATCTCTATGGTTTGTTTGCTGTTGATGTAGCCCTAAGCAGAGACAGGCGTGAATCACTTTCATGGAAAGCACCTGCCAAGATTCCAAAAAACTACGAGTTGCCTGAAATCTCAGCACACACTTTTTCACCCAATCTTGATGAAACTTTCAGGTAATGATCAGTACACCAATCCCACTTGGCTCGCCAAATTTCGTTCTTCTAGGTTAAACCGTTCGTTGGCAGTAACCGGTTTCATTTTGAGGTTTCACTCTGTTTTCTCCTATAGGGATACATGTATTTGGAACTCTAAATCAAACACGGTTTGTGCTAGCTCTTTGAAACTTGACACAATAAAGCAGTTTCAAGTTCTATCTCTATGGTTTGTTTGCTGTTGATGTAGCCCTAAGCAGAGACTGGCGAGAATCACTTTCATGGAAAGGGCCTGCCAAGCTTCCAAAAAACTACGAGTTGCCTGAAATCTCAGCACACACTTTTTCACCCAATCTTGATGAAACTTTCAGGTAATGATCAGTACACCAATCCCACTTGGCTCGCCAAATTTCGTTCTTCTAGGTTAAACCGTTCGTTGGCAGTAACCGGTTTTATTTTGAGATTTCACTCTGTTTTCTCCTATAGGGATACATGTATTTGGAACTCTAAATCAAACACGGTTTGTGCTAGCTCTTTGAAACTTGACACAATAAAGCAGTTTCAAGTTCTATCTCTATGGTTTGTTTGCTGTTGATGTAGCCCTAAGCAGAGACTGGCGAGAATCACTTTCATGGAAAGGGCCTGCCAAGCTTCCAAAAAACTACGAATTGCCTGAAATCTCAGCACACCCTTTTTCACCCAATCTTAATGAAACTTTCAGGTAATGATCAGTACACCAATCCCACTTGGCTCGCCAAATTTCGTTCTTCTAGGTTAAACCGTTCGTTGGCAGTAACCGGTTTCATTTTGAGGTTTCACTCTGTTTTCTCCTATAGGGATACGTGTATTTGGAACTCTAAATCAAACACGGTTTGTGCTAGCTCTTTGAAACTTGACACAATAAAGCAGTTTCAAGTTCTATCTCTATGGTTTGTTTGCTGTTGATGTAGCCCTAAGCAGAGACTGGCGAGAATCACTTTCATGGAAAGGGCCTGCCAAGCTTCCAAAAAACTACGAGTTGCCTGAAATCTCAGCAAACACTTTTTCACCCAATCTTGATGAAACTTTCAGGTAATGATCAGTACACCAATCCCACTTGGCTCGCCAAATTTCATTCTTCTAGGTTAAACCGTTCGTTGGCAGTACCCGGTTTCATTTTGAGGTTTCACTCTGTTTTCTCCGATAGGGATACATGTATTTGGAACTCTAAATCAAACACGGTTTGTGCTAGCTCTTTGAAACTTGACACAATAAAGCAGTTTCAAGTTCTATCTCTATGGTTTGTTTGCTGTTGATGTAGCCCTAAGCAGAGACTGGCGAGAATCACTTTCATGGAAAGGGCCTGCCAAGCATCCAAAAAACTACGAGTTACCTGAAATCTCAGCACACACTTTTTCACCCAATCTTGATGAAACTTTCAGGTAATGATAAGTACACCAATTTCACTTGGCTCGGCAAATTTTGTTCTTCTAGGTTAAACCGTTCGTTGGCAGTAACCGGTTTCATTTTGAGGTTTCACTCTGTTTTCTCCTATAGGGATACATGTATTTGGAACTCTAAATCAAACACGGTTTGTGCTAGCTCTTTGAAACTTGAGACAATAAAGCTGTTTCAATTTCTATCTCTATGGTTTGTTTGCTGTTGATGTAGCCCTAAGCAGAGACAGGCGAGAATCACTTTCATGGAAAGTTCCTGCCAAGCTTCCAAAAAACTACGAGTTGCCTGAAATCTCAGCACACCCTTTTTCACCCAATCTTGATGAAACTTTCAGGTAATGATCAGTACACCAATCCCACTTGGCTCGCCAAATTTCGTTCTTCTAGGTTAAACCATTCGTTGGCAGTAACCGGTTTCATTTTGAGGTTTCACTCTGTTTTCTCCTATAGGGATACATGTATTTGGAACTCTAAATCAAACACGGTTTGTGCTAGCTCTTTGAAACTTGACACAATAAAGCAGTTTCAGTTTCTATCTCTATGGTTTGTTTGTGCTAGCTCTTTGAAACTTGACACAATAAAGCAGTTTCAAGTTCTATCTCTATGGTTTGTTTGCTGTTGATGTAGCCCTAAGCAGAGACTGGCGAGAATCACTTTCATGGAAAGGGCCTGCCAAGCTTCCAAAAAACTACGAGTTGCCTGAAATCTCAGCACACACTTTTTCACCCAATCTTGATGAAACTTTCAGGTAATGATCAGTACACCAATCCAACTTGGCTCGCCAAATTTCATTCTTCTATGTTAAACCCTTCGTTGGCAGTAACCGGTTTCATTTTGAGGTTTCACTCTGTTTTCTCCTATAGGGATACATGTATTTGGAACTCTAAATCAAACACGGTTTGTGCTAGTTCTTTGAAACTTGACACAATAAAGCAGTTTCAAGTTCTATCTCTATGGATTGTTTGCTGTTGATGTAGCCCTAACCAGAGACTGGCGAGAATCACTTTCATGGAAAGGGCCTGCCAAGCTTCCAAAAAACTACGAGTTGCCTGAAATCTCAGCACACCCTTTTTCACCCAATCTTGATGAAACTTTCAGGTAATGATCAGTACACCAATCCCACTTGGCTCGCCAAATTTCATTCTTCTAGGTTAAACCGTTCGTTGGCAGTAACCGGTTTCATTTTGAGGTTTCACTCTGTTTTCTCCTATAGGGATACATGTATTTGGAACTCTAAATCAAACACGGTTTGTGCTAGCTCTTTGAAACTTGACACAATAAAGCAGTTTCAAGTTCTATCTCTATGGTTTGTTTGCTGTTGATGTAGCCCTAAGCAGAGACTGGCGAGAATCACTTTCATGGAAAGGGCCTGCCAAGCTTCCAAAAAACTACGAGTTGCCTGAAATCTCAGCAAACACTTTTTCACCCAATCTTATTGAAACTTTCAGGTAATGATCAGTACACCAATCCCACTTGGATCGCCAAATTTCGTTCTTCTAGGTTAAACCATTCGTTGGCAGTAACCGGTTTCATTTGGAGGTTTCACTCTGTTTTCTCCTATAGGGATACATGTATTTGGAACTCTAAATCAAACACGGTTTGTGCTAGCTCTTTGAAACTTGACACAATAAAGCAGTTTCAATTTCTATCTCTATGGTTTGTTTGTGCTAGCTCTTTGAAACTTGACACAATAAAGCAGTTTCAAGTTCTATCTCTATGGTTTGTTTGCTGTTGATGTAGCCCTAACCAGAGACTGGCGAGAATCACTTTCATGGAAAGGGCCTGCCAAGCTTTTAAAAAACTACGAGTTGCCTGAAATCTCAGCACACACTTTTTCACCCAATCTTGATGAAACTTTCAGGTAATGATCAGTACACCAATCCAACTTGGCTCGCCCAATTTCATTCTTCTAGGTTAAACCGTTCGTTGGCAGTAACCGGTTTCATTTTGAGGTTTCACTCTGTTTTCTCCTATAGGGATACATGTATTTGGAACTCTAAATCAAACACGGCTTGTGCTAGCTCTTTGAAACTTGACACAATAAAGCAGTTTCAAGTTCTATCTCTATGGTTTGTTTGCTGTTGATGTAGCCCTAAGCAGAGACTGGCGAGAATCACTTTCATGGAAAGGGCCTGCCAAGCTTCCAAAAAACTACGAGTTGCCTGAAATCTCAGCACACCCTTTTTCACCCAATCTTAATGAAACTTTCAGGTAATGATCAGTACACTAATCCCACTTGGCTCACCAAATTTCGTTCTTCTAGGTTAAACCGTTCGTTGGCAGTAACCGGTTTCATTTTGAGGTTTCACTCTGTTTTCTCCGATAGGGATACATGTATTTGGAACTCTAAATCAAACACGGTTTGTGCTAGCTCTTTGAAACTTGACACAATAAAGCAGTTTCAAGTTCTATCTCTATGGTTTGTTTGCTGTTGATGTAGCCCTAAGCAGAGACTGGCGAGAATCACTTTCATGGAAAGGGCCTGCCAAGCTTCCAAAAAACTAGGAGTTGCCTGAAATCTCAGCAAACACTTTTTCACCCAATCTTATTGAAACTTTCAGGTAATGATCAGTACACCAATCCCACTTGGATCGCCAAATTTCGTTCTTCTAGGTTAAACCGTTCGTTGGCAGTAACCGGTTTCATTTTGAGGTTTCACTCTGTTTTCTCCTATAGGGATACATGTATTTCGAACTGTAAATCAAACACGGTTTGTGCTAGCTCTTTGAAACTTGACACAATAAAGCAGTTTCAATTTCTATATCTATGGTTTGTTTGTGCTAGCTCTTTGAAACTTGACACAATAAAGCAGTTTCAAGTTCTATCTCTATGGTTTGTTTGCTGTTGATGTAGCCCTAACCAGAGACTGGCGAGAATCACTTTCATGGAAAGGGCCTGCCAAGCTTTTAAAAAACTACGAGTTGCCTGAAATCTCAGCACACACTTTTTCACCCAATCTTGATGAAACTTTCAGGTAATGATCAGTACACCAATCCAACTTGGCTCGCCCAATTTCATTCTTCTAGGTTAAACCGTTCGTTGGCAGTAACCGGTTTCATTTTGAGGTTTCACTCTGTTTTCTCCTATAGGGATACATGTATTTGGAACTCTAAATCAAACACGGCTTGTGCTAGCTCTTTGAAACTTGACACAATAAAGCAGTTTCAAGTTCTATCCCTATGGTTTGTTTGCTGTTGATGTAGCCCTAAGCAGAGACTGGCGAGAATCACTTTCATGGAAAGGGCCTGCCAAGCTTCCAAAAAACTACGAGTTGCCTGAAATCTCAGCACACCCTTTTTCACCCAATCTTAATGAAACTTTCAGGTAATGATAAGTACACCAATCCCACTTGGCTCGCCAAATTTCGTTCTTCTAGGTTAAACCGTTCGTTGGCAGTAACCGGTTTCATTTTGAGGTTTCACTCTGTTTTCTCCGATAGGGATACATGTATTTGGAACTCTAAATCAAACACGGTTTGTGCTAGCTCTTTGAAACTTGACACAATAAAGCAGTTTCAAGTTCTATCTCTATGGTTTGTTTGCTGTTGATGTAGCCCTAAGAAGAGACTGGCGAGAATCACTTTCATGGAAAGGGCCTGCCAAGCTTCCAAAAAACTAGGAGTTGCCTGAAATCTCAGCAAACACTTTTTCACCCAATCTTATTGAAACTTTCAGGTAATGATCAGTACACCAATCCCACTTGGATCGCCAAATTTCGTTCTTCTAGGTTAAACCGTTCGTTGGCAGTAACCGGTTTCATTTTGAGGTTTCACTCTGTTTTCTCCTATAGGGATACATGTATTTCGAACTGTAAATCAAACACGGTTTGTGCTAGCTCTTTGAAACTTGACACAATAAAGCAGTTTCAATTTCTATCTCTATGGTTTGTTTGTGCTAGCTCTTTGAAACTTGACACAATAAAGCAGTTTCAAGTTCTATCTCTATGGTTTGTTTGCTGTTGATGTAGCCCTAACCAGAGACTGGCGAGAATCACTTTCATGGAAAGGGCCTGCCAAGCTTTTAAAAAACTACGAGTTTCCTGAAATCTCAGCACACACTTTTTCACCCAATCTTGATGAAACTTTCAGGTAATGATCAGTACACCAATCCCACTTGGCTCGCCAAATTTCGTTCTTCTAGGTTAAACCGTTCGTTGGCAGTAACCGGTTTCATTTTGAGGTTTCACTCTGTTTTCTCCTATAGGGATACATGTATTTGGAACTCTAAATCAAACACGGTTTGTGCTAGCTCTTTGAAACTTGACACAATAAAGCAGTTTCAAGTTCTATCTCTATGGTTTGTTTGCTGTTGATGTAGCCCTAAGCAGAGACTGGCGAGAATCACTTTCATGGAAAGGGCCTGCCAAGCTTCCAAAAAACTACGAGTTGCCTGAAATCTCAGCACACACTTTTTCACCCAATCTTGATGAAACTTTCAGGTAATGATCAGTACACCAATCCCACTTGGCTCGCCAAATTTCGTTCTTCTAGGTTAAACCGTTCGTTGGCAGTAACCGGTTTTATTTTGAGATTTCACTCTGTTTTCTCCTATAGGGATACATGTATTTGGAACTCTAAATCAAACACGGTTTGTGCTAGCTCTTTGAAACTTGACACAATAAAGCAGTTTCAAGTTCTCTCTGTATGGTTTGTTTGCTGTTGATGTAGCCCTAAGCAGAGACTGGCGAGAATCACTTTCATGGAAAGGGCCTGCCAAGCTTCCAAAAAACTACGAGTTGCCTGAAATCTCAGCAAACACTTTTTCACCCAATCTTGATGAAACTTTCAGGTAATGATCAGTACACAAATCCCACTTGGCTCGCCAAATTTCGTTCTTCTAGGTTAAATCGTTCGTTGGCAGTAACCGGTTTCATTTTGAGGTTTCACTCTGTTTTCTCCGATAGGGATACATGTATTTGGAACTCTAAATCAAACACGGTTTGTGCTAGCTCTTTGAAACTTGACACAATAAAGCAGTTTCAAGTTCTATCTCTATGGTTTGTTTGCTGTTGATGTAGCCCTAAGCAGAGACTGGCGAGAATCACTTTCATGGAAAGGGCCTGCCAAGCTTCCAAAAAACTACGAGTTGCCTGAAATCTCAGCACACACTTTTTGACCCACTCTTGATGAAACTTTCAGGTAATGATCAGTACACCAATCCCACTTGGCTCGCCAAATTTCATTCTTCTAGGTTAAACCGTTCGTTGGCAGTACCCGGTTTCATTTTGAGGTTTCACTCTGTTTTCTCCGATAGGGATACATGTATTTGGAACTCTAAATCAAAAATGGTTTGTGCTAGCTCTTTGAAACTTGACACAATAAAGCAGTTTCAAGTTCTATCTCTATGGTTTGTTTGCTGTTGATGTAGCCCTAAGCAGAGACTGGCGAGAATCACTTTCATGGAAAGGGCCTGCCAAGCTTCCAAAAAACTACGAGTTGCCTGAAATCTCAGCACACACTTTTTGACCCACTCTTGATGAAACTTTCAGGTAATGATCAGTACACCAATCCCACTTGGCTCACCAAATTTCGTTCTTCTAGGTTAAACCGTTCGTTGGCAGTAACCGGTTTCATTTTGAGGTTTCACTCTGTGTTCTCCTATAGGGATACATGTATTTGGAACTCTAAGTCAAACACGGTTTGTGCTAGCTCTTTGAAACTTGACACAATAAAGCAGTTTCAAGTTCTATCTCTATGGTTTGTTTGCTGTTGATGTAGCCCTAAGCAGAGACTGTCGAGAATCACTTTCATGGAAAGGGCCTGCCAAGCTTCCAAAAAACTACGAGTTGCCTGAAATCTCAGCACACACTTTTTCACCCAATCTTGATGAAACTTTCAGGTAATGATCAGTACACCAATCCCACTTGGCTCGCCAAATTTCGTTCTTCTAGGTTAAACCGTTCGTTGGCAGTAACCGGTTTCATTTTGAGGTTTCACTCTGTTTTCTCCTATAGGGATACATGTATTTGGAACTCTAAATCAAACACGGTTTGTGCTAGCTCTTTGAAACTTGACACAATAAAGCAGTTTCAAGTTCTATCTCTATGGTTTGTTTGCTGTTGATGTAGCCCTAAGCAGAGACTGGCGAGAATCACTTTCATGGAAAGGGCCTGCCAAGCTTCCAAAAAACTACGAGTTGCCTGAAATCTCAGCACACACTTTTTCACCCAATCTTGATGAAACTTTCAGGTAATGATCAGTACACCAATCCCACTTGGCTCGGCAAATTTTGTTCTTCTAGGTTAAACCGTTCGTTGGCAGTAACCGGTTTCATTTTGAGGTTTCACTCTGTTTTCTCCTATAGGGATACATGTATTTGGAACTCTAAATCAAACACGGTTTGTGCTAGCTCTTTGAAACTTGACACAATAAAGCAGTTTCAAGTTCTATCTCTATGGTTTGTTTGCTGTTGATGTAGCCCTAAGCAGAGACTGGCGAGAATCACTTTCATGGAAAGGGCCTGCCAAGCTTCCAAAAAACTACGAGTTGCCTGAAATCTCAGCAAACACTTTTTCACCCAATCTTGATGAAACTTTCAGGTAATGATCAGTACACCAATCCCACTTGGCTCGCCAAATTTCATTCTTCTAGGTTAAACCGTTCGTTGGCAGTACCCGGTTTCATTTTGAGGTTTCACTCTGTTTTCTCCGATAGGGATACATGTATTTGGAACTCTAAATCAAACACGGTTTGTGCTAGCTCTTTGAAACTTGACACAATTAAGCAGTTTCAAGTTCTATCTCTATGGTTTGTTTGCTGTTGATGTAGCCCTAAGCAGAGACTGGCGAGAATCACTTTCATGGAAAGGGCCTGCCAAGCATCCAAAAAACTACGAGTTGCCTGAAATCTCAGCACACACTTTTTCACCCAATCTTGATGAAACTTTCAGGTAATGATCAGTACACCAATTTCACTTGGCTCGGCAAATTTTGTTCTTCTAGGTTAAACCGTTCGTTGGCAGTAACCGGTTTCATTTTGAGGTTTCACTCTGTTTTCTCCTATAGGGATACATGTATTTGGAACTCTAAATCAAACACGGTTTGTGCTAGCTCTTTTAAACTTGAGACAATAAAGCTGTTTCAATTTCTATCTCTATGGTTTGTTTGCTGTTGATGTAGCCCTAAGCAGAGACAGGCGAGAATCACTTTCATAGAAAGCGCCTGCCAAGATTCCAAAAAACTACGAGTTGCCTGAAATCTCAGCACACACTTTTTCACCCAATCTTGATGAAACTTTCAGGTAATGATCAGTACACGAATCCCACTTGGCTCGCCAAATTTCGTTCTTCTAGGTTAAACCGTTCGTTGGCAGTAACCGGTTTCATTTTAATTTTTCACTCTGTTTTCTCCTATCGGATACATGTATTTGGAACTCTAAATCAAACACGGTTTGTGCTAGCTCTTTGAAACTTGACACAATAAAGCAGTTTCAAGTTCTATCTCTATGGTTTGTTTGCTGTTGATGTAGCCCTAAGCAGAGACTGGCGAGAATCACTTTCATGGAAAGGGCCTGCCAAGCTTCCAAAAAACTACGAGTTGCCTGAAATCTCAGCACACCCTTTTTCACCCAATCTTGATGAAACTTTCAGGTAATGATCAGTACACCAATCCCACTTGGCTCGCCAAATTTCGTTCTTCTAGGTTAAACCGTTCGTTGGCAGTAACCGGTTTCATTTTGAGGTTTCACTCTGTTTTCTCCTATAGGGATACATGTATTTGGAACTCTAAATCAAACACGGTTTGTGCTAGCTCTTTGAAACTTGACACAATAAAGCAGTTTCAGTTTCTATCTCTATGGTTTGTTTGTGCTAGCTCTTTGAAACTTGACACAATAAAGCAGTTTCAAGTTCTATCTCTATGGTTTGTTTGCTGTTGATGTAGCCCTAAGCAGAGACTGGCGAGAATCACTTACATGGAAAGGGCCTGCCAAGCTTCCAAAAAACTACGAGTTGCCTGAAATCTCAGCACACACTTTTTCACCCAATCTTGATGAAACTTTCAGGTAATGATCAGTACACCAATCCCACTTGGCTCGCCAAATTTCGTTCTTCTAGGTTAAACCGTTCGTTGGCAGTAACCGGTTTCATTTTGAGGTTTCACTCTGTTTTCTCCTATAGGGATACATGTATTTGGAACTCTAAATCAAACACCGTTTGTGCTAGCTCTTTGAAACTTGACACAATAAAGCAGTTTCAAGTTCTATCTCTATGGTGTGTTTGCTGTTGATGTAGCCCTAAGCAGAGACTGGAGAGAATCACTTTCATGAAAAGGGCCTGCCAAGCTTCCAAAAAACTACGAGTTGCCTGAAATCTCAGCACACACTTTTTCACCCAATCTTGATGAAACATTCAGGTAATGATCAGTACACCAATACCACTTGGCTCGCCAAATTTCCTTCTTCTAGGTTAAACCTTTCTTGGCAGTAACCGGTTTCATTTTGAGGTTTCACTCTGTTTTCTCCTATAGGGATACATGTATTTGGAACTCTAAATCAAACACGGTTTGTGCTAGCTCTTTGAAACTTGACACAATAAAGCAGTTTCAAGTTCTATCTCTATGGTTTGTTTGTGCTAGCTCTTTGAAACTTGACACAATAAAGCAGTTTCAAGTTCTATCTCTATGGTTTGTTTGCTGTTGATGTAGCCCTAACCAGAGACTGGCGAGAATCACTTTCATGGAAAGGGCCTGCCAAGCTTTTAAAAAACTACGAGTTGCCTGAAATCTCAGCACACACTTTTTCACCCAATCTTGATGAAACTTTCAGGTAATGATCAGTACACCAATCCAACTTGGCTCGCCCAATTTCATTCTTCTAGGTTAAACCGTTCGTTGGCAGTAACCGGTTTCATTTTGAGGTTTCACTCTGTTTTCTCCTATAGGGATACATGTATTTGGAACTCTAAATCAAACACGGCTTGTGCTAGCTCTTTGAAACTTGACACAATAAAGCAGTTTCAAGTTCTATCTCTATGGTTTGTTTGCTGTTGATGTAGCCCTAAGCAGAGACTGGCGAGAATCACTTTCATGGAAAGGGCCTGCCAAGCTTCCAAAAAACTACGAGTTGCCTGAAATCTCAGCACACCCTTTTTCACCCAATCTTAATGAAACTTTCAGGTAATGATCAGTACACCAATCCCACTTGGCTCGACAAATTTCGTTCTTCTAGGTTAAACCGTTCGTTGGCAGTAACCGGTTTCATTTTGAGGTTTCACTCTGTTTTCTCCGATAGGGATACATGTATTTGGAACTCTAAATCAAACACGGTTTGTGCTAGCTCTTTGAAACTTGACACAATAAAGCAGTTTCAAGTTCTATCTCTATGGTTTGTTTGCTGTTGATGTAGCCCTAAGCAGAGACTGGCGAGAATCACTTTCATGGAAAGGGCCTGCCAAGCTTCCAAAAAACTAGGAGTTGCCTGAAATCTCAGCAAACACTTTTTCACCCAATCTTATTGAAACTTTCAGGTAATGATCAGTACACCAATCCCACTTGGATCGCCAAATTTCGTTCTTCTAGGTTAAACCGTTCGTTGGCAGTAACCGGTTTCATTTTGAGGTTTCACTCTGTTTTCTCCTATAGGGATACATGTATTTCGAACTGTAAATCAAACACGGTTTGTGCTAGCTCTTTGAAACTTGACACAATAAAGCAGTTTCAATTTCTATCTCTATGGTTTGTTTGTGCTAGCTCTTTGAAACTTGACACAATAAAGCAGTTTCAAGTTCTATCTCTATGGTTTGTTTGCTGTTGATGTAGCCCTAACCAGAGACTGGCGAGAATCACTTTCATGGAAAGGGCCTGCCAAGCTTTTAAAAAACTACGAGTTTCCTGAAATCTCAGCACACACTTTTTCACCCAATCTTGATGAAACTTTCAGGTAATGATCAGTACACCAATCCCACTTGGCTCGCCAAATTTCGTTCTTCTAGGTTAAACCGTTCGTTGGCAGTAACCGGTTTCATTTTGAGGTTTCACTCTGTTTTCTCCTATAGGGATACATGTATTTGGAACTCTAAATCAAACACGGTTTGTGCTAGCTCTTTGAAACTTGACACAATAAAGCAGTTTCAAGTTCTATCTCTATGGTTTGTTTGCTGTTGATGTAGCCCTAAGCAGAGACTGGCGAGAATCACTTTCATGGAAAGGGCCTGCCAAGCTTCCAAAAAACTACGAGTTGCCTGAAATCTCAGCACACACTTTTTCACCCAATCTTGATGAAACTTTCAGGTAATGATCAGTACACCAATCCCACTTGGCTCGCCAAATTTCGTTCTTCTAGGTTAAACCGTTCGTTGGCAGTAACCGGTTTTATTTTGAGATTTCACTCTGTTTTCTCCTATAGGGATACATGTATTTGGAACTCTAAATCAAACACGGTTTGTGCTAGCTCTTTGAAACTTGACACAATAAAGCAGTTTCAAGTTCTATCTCTATGGTTTGTTTGCTGTTGATGTAGCCCTAAGCAGAGACTGGCGAGAATCACTTTCATGGAAAGGGCCTGCCAAGCTTCCAAAAAACTACGAGTTGCCTGAAATCTCAGCACACACTTTTTGACCCACTCTTGATGAAACTTTCAGGTAATGATCAGTACACCAATCCCACTTGGCTCGCCAAATTTCGTTCTTCTAGGTTAAACCGTTCGTTGGCAGTAACCGGTTTTCATTTTGAGGTTTCACTCTGTTTTCTCCTATAGGGATACATGTATTTGGAACTCTAAATCAAACACGGTTTGTGCTAGCTCTTTGAAACTTGACACAATAAAGCAGTTTCAAGTTCTATCTCTATGGTTTGTTTGCTGTTGATGTAGCCCTAAGCAGAGACTGGCGAGAATCACTTTCATGGAAAGGGCCTGCCAAGCTTCCAAAAAACTACGAGTTGCCTGAAATCTCAGCACACACTTTTTCACCCAATCTTGATGAAACTTTCAGGTAATGATCAGTACACCAATCTCACTTGGCTCGCCAAATTTCGTTCTTCTAGGTTAAACCCTTCGTTGGCAGTAACCGGTTTCATTTTGAGGTTTCACTCTGTTTTCTCCTATAGGGATACATGTATTTGGAACTCTAAATCAAACACGGTTTGTGCTAGCTCTTTGAAACTTGAGACAATAAAGCAGTTTCAATTTCTATCTCTATGGTTTGTTTGCTGTTGATGTAGCCCTAAGCAGAGACAGGCGAGAATCACTTTCATGGAAAGGGCCTGCCAAGCTTCCAAAAAACTACGAGTTGCCTGAAATCTCAGCACACACTTTTTCACCCAATCTTGATGAAACTTTCAGGTAACGATCAGTACACCAAATCCCACTTGGCTCGCCAAATTTCGTTCTTCTAGGTTAAACCGTTCGTTGGCAGTAACCGGTTTCATTTTGAGGTTTCACTCTGTTTTCTCCTATAGGGATACATGTATTTGGAACTCTAAATCAAACACGGTTTATGCTAGCTCTTTGAAACTTGACACAATAAAGCAGTTTCAAGTTCTATCTCTATGGTTTGTTTGCTGTTGATGTAGCCCTAAGCAGAGACTGGCGAGAATCACTTTCATGGAAAGGGCCTGCCAAGCTTCCAAAAAACTACGAGTTGCCTGAAATCTCAGCACACACTTTTTCACCCAATCTTGATGAAACTTTCAGGTAATGATCAGTACACCAATCCCACTTGGCTCGGCAAATTTTGTTCTTCTAGGTTAAACCGTTCGTTGGCAGTAACCGGTTTCATTTTGAGGTTTCACTCTGTTTTCTCCTATAGGGATACATGTATTTGGAACTCTAAATCAAACACGGTTTGTGCTAGCTCTTTGAAACTTGACACAATAAAGCAGTTTCAAGATCTATCTCTATGGTTTGTTTGCTGTTGATGTAGCCCTAAGCAGAGACTGGCGAGAATCACTTTCATGGAAAGGGCCTGCCAAGCTTCCAAAAAACTACGAGTTGCCTGAAATCTCAGCAAACACTTTTTCACCCAATCTTGATGAAACTTTCAGGTAATGATCAGTACACCAATCCCACTTGGCTCGCCAAATTTCATTCTTCTAGGTTAAACCGTTCGTTGGCAGTACCCGGTTTCATTTTGAGGTTTCACTCTGTTTTCTCCGATAGGGATACATGTATTTGGAACTCTAAATCAAACACGGTTTGTGCTAGCTCTTTGAAACTTGAGACAATAAAGCTGTTTCAATTTCTATCTCTATGGTTTGTTTGCTGTTGATGTAGCCCTAAGCAGAGACAGGCGAGAATCACTTTCATAGAAAGCGCCTGCCAAGATTCCAAAAAACTACGAGTTGCCTGAAATCTCAGCACACACTTTTTCACCCAATCTTGATGAAACTTTCAGGTAATGATCAGTACACGAATCCCACTTGGCTCGCCAAATTTCGTTCTTCTAGGTTAAACCGTTCGTTGGCAGTAACCGGTTTCATTTTGAGGTTTCACTCTGTTTTCTCCTATCGGATACATGTATTTGGAACTCTAAATCAAACACGGTTTGTGCTAGCTCTTTGAAACTTGACACAATAAAGCAGTTTCAAGTTCTATCTCTATGGTTTGTTTGCTGTTGATGTAGCCCTAAGCAGAGACTGGCGAGAATCACTTTCATGGAAAGGGCCTGCCAAGCTTCCAAAAAACTACGAGTTGCCTGAAATCTCAGCACACACTTTTTCACCCGATCTTGATGAAACTTTCAGGTAATGATCAGTACACCAATCCCACTTGGCTCGCCAAATTTCGTTCTTCTAGGTTAAACCGTTCGTTGGTAGTAACCGGTTTCATTTTGAGGTTTCACTCTGTTTTCTTCTATAGGGATACATGTATTGGGAACTCTAAATCAAACACGGTTTGTGCTAGCTCTTTGAAACTTGACACAATAAAGCAGTTTCAAGTTCTATCTCTATGGTTTGTTTGCTGTTGATGTAGCCCTAAGCAGAGACTGGCGAGAATCACTTTCATGGAAAGGGCCTGCCAAGCTTCCAAAAAACTACGAGTTGCCTGAAATCTCAGCAAACACTTTTTCACCCAATCTTGATGAAACTTTCAGGTAATGATCAGTACACCAATCCCACTTGGCTTGCCAAATTTCATTCTTCTAGGTTAAACCGTTCGTTGGCAGTAACCGGTTTCATTTTGAGGTTTCACTCTGTTTTCTCCTATAGGGGTACATTTATTGGGAACTCTAAATCAAACACGGTTTGTGCTACCTCTTTGAAACTTGACACAATAAAGCAGTTTCAAGTTCTATCTCTATGGTTTGTTTGCTGTTGATGTAGCCCTAAGCAGAGACTGGCGAGAATCACTTTCATGGAAAGGGCCTGCCAAGCTTCCAAAAAACTACGAGTTGCCTGAAATCTCAGCAAACACTTTTTCACCCAATCTTGATGAAACTTTCAGGTAATGATCAGTACAGCAATCCCACTTGGCTTGACAAATTTCGTTCTTCTAGGTTAAACCGTTCGTTGGCAGTAACCGGTTTCATTTTGAGGTTTCACTCTGTTTTCTCCTATAGGGATACATGTATTTGGAACTCTAAATCAAACACGGTTTGTGCTAGCTCTTTGAAACTTGACACAATAAAGCAGTTTCCAGTTCTATCTCTATGGTTTGTTTTCTGTTGATGTAGCCCTAAGCAGATACTTGTGAGAATCACTTTCATGGAAAGGGCCTGCCAAGCTTCCAAAAAACTACGAGTTGCCTGAAATCCCAGCAAACCCTTTTTCACCAAATCTTGATGAAACTTTCAGGTAATGATCAGTACACCATTCCCACTTGGCTCACCAAATTTCGTTCTTCTAGGTTAAACCGTTGGTTGGCAGTAACCGGTTTCATTTTGAGGTTTCACTCTGTTTTCTTCTATAGGGATACATGTATTTGGAACTCTAAATCAAACACGGTTTGTGCTAGCTCTTTGAAACTTGACACAATAAAGCAGTTTAAAGTTCTATCTCTATGGTTTGTTTGCTGTTGATGTAGCCCTAAGCAGAGACTGGCGAGAATCACTTTCATGGAAAGGGCCTGCCAAGCTTCCAAAAAACTACGAGTTGCCTGAAATCTCAGCACACACTTTTTCACCCGATCTTGATGAAACTTTCAGGTAATGATCAGTACACCAATCCCACTTGGCTTGCCAAATTTCGTTCTTCTAGGTTAAACCGTTCGTTGGCAGTAACCGGTTTCATTTTGAGGTTTCACTCTGTTTTCTCCTATAGGGATACATGTATTTGGAACTCTAAATCAAACACGGTTTGTGCTAGCTCTTTGAAACTTGACACAATAAAGCAGTTTCAAGTTCTATCTCTATGGTTTGTTTGCTGTTGATGTAGCCCTAAGCAGAGACTGACGAGAATCACTTTCATGGAAAGGGCCTGCCAAGCTTCCAAAGAACTACGAGTTGCCTGAAATCTCATCACACACTTTTTCACCCAATCTTGATGAAACTTTCAGGTAATGATCAGTACACCAATCCCACTTGGCTCGCCAAATTTCGTACTTCTAGGTTAAACCATTCGTTGGCAGTAACCGGTTTCATTTTGAGGTTTCACTCTGTTTTCTCCTATAGGGATACATGTATTGGGAACTCTAAATCAAACACGGTTTGTGCTAGCTCTTGGAAACTTGACACAATAAAGCAGTTTCAAGTTCTATCTCTATGGTTTGTTTGCTGTTGATGTAGCCCTAAGCAAAGACTGGCGAGAATCACTTTCATGGAAAGGGCCTGCCAAGCTTCCAAAAAACTACGAGTTTCCTGAAATCTCAGCACACCCTTTTTCACCCAATCTTGATGAAACTTTCAGGTAATGATCAGTACACCAATCTCACTTGGCTCGCCAAATTTCGTTCTTCTAGGTTAAACCGTTCGTTGGCAGTAACCGGTTTCATTTTGAGGTTTCACTCTGTTTTCTCCTATAGGGATACATGTATTTGGAACTCTAAATCAAACACGGTTTGTGCTAGCTCTTTGAAACTTGACACAATAAAGCAGTTTCAGTTTCTATCTCTATGGTTTGTTTGTGCTAGCTCTTTGAAACTTGACACAATAAAGCAGTTTCAAGTTCTATCTCTATGGTTTGTTTGCTGTTGATGTAGCCCTAAGCAGAGACTGGCGAGAATCACTTACATGGAAAGGGCCTGCCAAGGTTCCAAAAAACTACGAGTTGCCTGAAATCTCAGCACACACTTTTTCACCCAATCTTGATGAAACTTTCAGGTAATGATCAGTACACCAATCCAACTTGGCTCGCCAAATTTCATTCTTCTAGGTTAAACCGTTCGTTGGCAGTAACCGGTTTCATTTTGAGGTTTCACTCTGTTTTCTCCTATAGGGATACATGTATTTGGAACTCTAAATCAAACACGGTTTGTGCTAGCTCTTTGAAACTTGACACAATAAAGCAGTTTCAAGTTCTATCTCTATGGTTTGTTTGCTGTTGATGTAGCCCTAAGCAGAGACTGGCGAGAATCACTTTCATGGAAAGGGCCTGCCAAGCTTCCAAAAAACTACGAGTTGCCTGAAATCTCAGCAAACACTTTTTCACCCAATCTTATTGAAACTTTCAGGTAATGATCAGTACACCAATCCCACTTGGATCGCCAAATTTCGTTCTTCTAGGTTAAACCGTTCGTTGGCAGTAACCGGTTTCATTTTGAGGTTTCACTCTGTTTTCTCCTATAGGGATACATGTATTTGGAACTCTAAATCAAACACGGTTTGTGCTAGCTCTTTGAAACTTGACACAATAAAGCAGTTTCAAGTTCTATCTCTATGGTTTGTTTGCTGTTGATGTAGCCCTAAGCAGAGACTGGCGAGAATCACTTTCATGGAAAGGGCCTGCCAAGCTTCCAAAAAACTACGAGTTGCCTGAAATCTCAGCACACACTTTTTCACCCGATCTTGATGAAACTTTCAGGTAATGATCAGTACACCAATCCCACTTGGCTCGCCAAATTTCGTTCTTCTAGGTTAAACCGTTCGTTGGTAGTAACCGGTTTCATTTTGAGGTTTCACTCTGTTTTCTTCTATAGGGATACATGTATTGGGAACTCTAAATCAAACACGGTTTGTGCTAGCTCTTTGAAACTTGACACAATAAAGCAGTTTCAAGTTCTATCTCTATGGTTTGTTTGCTGTTGATGTAGCCCTAAGCAGAGACTGGCGAGAATCACTTTCATGGAAAGGGCCTGCCAAGCTTCCAAAAAACTACGAGTTGCCTGAAATCTCAGCAAACACTTTTTCACCCAATCTTGATGAAACTTTCAGGTAATGATCAGTACACCAATCCCACTTGGCTTGCCAAATTTCATTCTTCTAGGTTAAACCGTTCGTTGGCAGTAACCGGTTTCATTTTGAGGTTTCACTCTGTTTTCTCCTATAGGGGTACATTTATTGGGAACTCTAAATCAAACACGGTTTGTGCTACCTCTTTGAAACTTGACACAATAAAGCAGTTTCAAGTTCTATCTCTATGGTTTGTTTGCTGTTGATGTAGCCCTAAGCAGAGACTGGCGAGAATCACTTTCATGGAAAGGGCCTGCCAAGCTTCCAAAAAACTACGAGTTGCCTGAAATCTCAGCAAACACTTTTTCACCCAATCTTGATGAAACTTTCAGGTAATGATCAGTACAGCAATCCCACTTGGCTTGACAAATTTCGTTCTTCTAGGTTAAACCGTTCGTTGGCAGTAACCGGTTTCATTTTGAGGTTTCACTCTGTTTTCTCCTATAGGGATACATGTATTTGGAACTCTAAATCAAACACGGTTTGTGCTAGCTCTTTGAAACTTGACACAATAAAGCAGTTTCCAGTTCTATCTCTATGGTTTGTTTTCTGTTGATGTAGCCCTAAGCAGATACTTGTGAGAATCACTTTCATGGAAAGGGCCTGCCAAGCTTCCAAAAAACTACGAGTTGCCTGAAATCCCAGCAAACCCTTTTTCACCAAATCTTGATGAAACTTTCAGGTAATGATCAGTACACCATTCCCACTTGGCTCACCAAATTTCGTTCTTCTAGGTTAAACCGTTGGTTGGCAGTAACCGGTTTCATTTTGAGGTTTCACTCTGTTTTCTTCTATAGGGATACATGTATTTGGAACTCTAAATCAAACACGGTTTGTGCTAGCTCTTTGAAACTTGACACAATAAAGCAGTTTAAAGTTCTATCTCTATGGTTTGTTTGCTGTTGATGTAGCCCTAAGCAGAGACTGGCGAGAATCACTTTCATGGAAAGGGCCTGCCAAGCTTCCAAAAAACTACGAGTTGCCTGAAATCTCAGCACACACTTTTTCACCCGATCTTGATGAAACTTTCAGGTAATGATCAGTACACCAATCCCACTTGGCTTGCCAAATTTCGTTCTTCTAGGTTAAACCGTTCGTTGGCAGTAACCGGTTTCATTTTGAGGTTTCACTCTGTTTTCTCCTATAGGGATACATGTATTTGGAACTCTAAATCAAACACGGTTTGTGCTAGCTCTTTGAAACTTGACACAATAAAGCAGTTTCAAGTTCTATCTCTATGGTTTGTTTGCTGTTGATGTAGCCCTAAGCAGAGACTGACGAGAATCACTTTCATGGAAAGGGCCTGCCAAGCTTCCAAAGAACTACGAGTTGCCTGAAATCTCATCACACACTTTTTCACCCAATCTTGATGAAACTTTCAGGTAATGATCAGTACACCAATCCCACTTGGCTCGCCAAATTTCGTACTTCTAGGTTAAACCATTCGTTGGCAGTAACCGGTTTCATTTTGAGGTTTCACTCTGTTTTCTCCTATAGGGATACATGTATTGGGAACTCTAAATCAAACACGGTTTGTGCTAGCTCTTGGAAACTTGACACAATAAAGCAGTTTCAAGTTCTATCTCTATGGTTTGTTTGCTGTTGATGTAGCCCTAAGCAAAGACTGGCGAGAATCACTTTCATGGAAAGGGCCTGCCAAGCTTCCAAAAAACTACGAGTTTCCTGAAATCTCAGCACACCCTTTTTCACCCAATCTTGA
>NW_027523165.1:0-42727 GCF_052094955.1 Ictidomys tridecemlineatus
AGAAGAGGTTTCAGACTGAGGTGTAGATCCACTGTTATGGAGAGCAGAGATTGGAGACTCCGGTTCAGAAGGACTGTTACAGGGAGCTAATCTTGGAGACTGTGTTGCACAAGGATCTTACATAGAGCAGAGTTTGGAGACTGAGGTGCATAAGGACTGTTACAGAGAGCAGATGTTGAAGTCTGGGGTGCAGAAGGATTGTTGCAGAAAGCAAAATTTTTAGACCGAGGTGCAGAAGGACTTTTGCAGAGAGCAGATGTTTGAGACTGGGGTGCACAAGTTTATTTGCAGAGAGCAGAAGTTTGAGATTGCAGTACAGAAGGACTGTTGCAGAGAGCAGAGGTTGGAGACTAGGGTACAAAAGGACTTTTTCAGAGAGCAGATGTTGGATACTGTTTTTCAGAAGGACTGTTGCAGAGAGGAGAAGTTGGAGAATGGGTTGCAGAAGGACTTTTGCAGAGAGCAGAGATTGGAGACTGAGGTTCAGGTGGATGGACAATGAAAGCCGAGTTTGGAGACTGGCATGCAAAAGGACCTTTACAGAGAGAAGAATTTGGAGACTTGCGGTACTAAAAGACTGTTACAGAGAGTAGAGTTTGGAGACTGATGTGCAGGAGGACTATTACAGAGAGCAGAGGTTGGAGACTGGGTTGCAGAAGGACTGTTGCAGAGGGAAGAGGTTGGAGACTGGGGTGCAGAAGGACTGTTACAGAGAGATGTTGGAGACTTGGATGTAGAAGGACTGATATAGAAAGCAGAGGTTGAGACTAGGTTGCAGAAGGACTGTTGCAAAAAGCAGAAGTTGGAGACTGGGGTGGAGAAGGAGTGTTGTAGAGAGCAGATGTTGGAGACTTGGGTGCAGAATTACTATTGCAGAGAGCAGAGTTTGGAAACTGGGGTGCAGTAGAACTATTGCAGAGAGCAGAGGTTGCAGACTAAGGTGCAGAAGACTGTTAAAGTGAGCAGAGTATGGAGACTGTGGTGCAGAATTATTGTTACAGAGAGCATATTTTGGAGACTAGGGTGAATAATTATCTTAGAGAGAGCAGAGGTTGGAGACTGGGGTGCAGAAAGAGCTTTGCAGAGAGAGAGGTTGAAGATGAGGTGCAGAAGGACTGTTATAGAGAGCAGAGGTTGCAGACTGGGGTGAAGACGGACTGATACAGAGAGCAGAGTTTGGAGACTGTGGTACAGCAGGACTGTTACAGAGAGCAGAGTATGCAGACTGCAGTGCAGAAGAACTGTTTAAGAAAACAGAGGTTAGAGACTGGTATGCAGAAGGACTGTTACATAGAGTAGAGATTGAAAAATGGGGTGCAGAAGGGATCTTACAGAGGGTAGAGGTTGGAGAGTAGGGTGCAGAAGGACTGTTGCAGAGATCAGAGGTTGGAGACAGGGGTATAGAATGATCGTTGCAGAGAGAAGAGTTTTGAGACTGGGATGCAGAAGGCCTGTTAAAGAGAGCAGAGTTTGAAGAATGGGGTGCAACATGACTGTTATAGAGAGTAGAGTAAGGAGACTGGGTGGCAGAAGGATCTTCCAGAGAGCAGAGTTTGGAGATTGAGGTGCAGAAGGACTGTTACAGAGAGCATTGATTGAAGTCTGGGGTCAGAAAGATCGTGCAGAGAGCAGAGGTTTCAGACTGAGATGTAGAAAGGACTGTTACAGAGAGCAGAGGTTGGAGACTGAGGTGCAGAAAGAGTGTTACAGGGAGCATATTTTAAAGACTATGTTGCAGAAGGATTTTACATAGAACAGAGTTTGGAGATTGAGGTGCAAAGTATTGTTGCAGAGAGAAGATTTTTCAGACTAAGAAGCAGAAGGACTGTTGCAGAGAGCAGATGTTGTAGACTGGGGTGCAGAAAGACCGCTAAAGAGAGCAGAGGTTGGAAACTCGCTTGAGAAAGGCCTGTTACAGAGAGCAGAGTTTTGAGAGTGTTCTGCAGAAGGACTGTTACAGAGAGCAGAGTTTTGAGTCTGGGTTTCAGAAGGATCATATAGAGAGAGGAGGTTGTAGACTGAGGTGCAGAAGAACTGTTGCAGAAAGCAGAGTTTGGAGAATAGGTTACAGAAGGACTGTTGCAGCGAGTAGATATTGGAGACTGTTTTTCAGAACGACTGTTTCAAAGAGGAGAGGTTGGATAATGGGGTGCAGAAGGACTTTTGCAAATAGCAGAGGTTGAAGACTGAGGTGCAGAAGGACTGTTACAGAGAGCAGAGGTTGGAGACTGTTGTGAAGAAGGGACTGATAAAGAAAGCAGAGGTTGGAGACTGTGGTGCAAAAGAACCTTTACGGAGAGCAGAGTTATGAGACTTCGGTATAGAAGGACTGTTCCAGAGACCAGAGTTTGGATATTGGAGAGCCTAGGGACTGTTGCGGAGGGACAGAGGTTGGAGACTGGGGTGCAGCTGGACTGTTGCAGAAAGAAGAAGTTTGAGACTAGGTTTCAGAAGTAATTTTACAGAGAGCAGAGTTTGGAAACTGGGGTGCAGAAGGATCTTACAGAGAGCAGAGGTTGGAGATTGATGTGCAGTAGTATTCTCACAGAGAGCAGAGTTTGGAGACTGGGGTGCAGAAGTACTGTTGAAGAGATCAGATGTTGGTAACTAGGGTGCAGATGGACTGTTGCAGAGAGCAGAGGTTGGAGACTGGGGTGCAGAAGGACTGTTGTAGAGAGCAGAGTTTGGAGACTGAGGTGCAGTAGGACTGTTACAGAGAGAAGAGGTTTGAGACTGTGCTGCCGAAGAACTGTTACAGAGAGCAGAGTTTGGAGACTGGGTTCCTGAAGAAACTAACAGTGAGAAGATATTGGAGACTGAGGTTCAGGTGGACTGTTACTGAGAGCAGTGGTGGGAGACTGGGGTGCAGAAGGATCTTGGAGAGCAGATGTTTCAGAATGAGGTGCAGAAACACTGTTACAGAGAGCAGAGTTTGGAGGAGGAGGTGTAGAAGAACTGTTACAGAGAGCAGAGTTAGGAGACTGAGGTTCAGAAGGACTGTTACAGAAAGGAGAGCTGGAAATTCGGATGCAGAAGGACCATTACACAGAGCAAAGTTTGTAGACTGCGGTATAGAAGAACTGTTGCAGAGAGCAGATGTTGGAGACTGAGGTGTAGAAAGACTGTTACAGAGAGCAGAGGTTGAAGACTGGGGTTCAGAAAGACTGATACAGAAACCAGAGGTTGGAGACTGGGGTGCAGAAGGACCTTAAAAGAGAGTAGAGGTTGGAGACTGCGTTACTGAAGGACTGTTGCAGAGGACAGATGATGGAGACTGGGGTGCCCCAGGACACTTGCAGAAAGCAGAGGTTGAAGCCTGGGGTGGAGAAGGAATGTTAGAGAGAGCAGAGTTTGGAAACTGGTGTGAAGAAAGATCTTACAGAGATCAGAGGTTGGACATTGTGGTGCAGAAGGACTGTTTCAGAGATCAGACATTGGAGACTGGGGTCCAGAAGGATCGTTGAAGAGAGGAGAGTTTGGAGAGTGTGGTTCACAAGGACTGTTGCAGAGAGCAGAGGTTGAAGACTGGGATGCAGATGGTTCTTACAGAGAGCAGAGGTTGGAGACTGTGGTGCAAAAGGACTGTTGCAGAGAGCAGAGGTTGGCGAGTGGTGTTGAGAAGAATCGTTGCAGAGAGAAGATGTTGGAGACTGGGGTGCAGAAGGCCTGTTACTGTGAGCCGAGATTGGAGACTGGGTTTCAGAGGTACTGTTACAGAGATCAGAGGCTGGAGACTGTTGTGCAGAAGGACTTAGACAGAGTGCAGAGTGTAAAAACTTGGTTGCAGAAGGATCTTACAGAGAGCAGAGGTTGGAGACTGAGGTGCAGGAGGACTGTTACAGAGAGTAGTGTTTGGAGACTGGGGTGCAGAAGGATCGTGCAGAGACCAGAGGTTTCATACTGAGGTGCAGAAAGACTGTTACAGAGAGCAAAGGTTGGATACTGAGGTGCAGAAAGACTGTTACAGAGAGCAGAGCTTGAAGACTGAGGTGCAGAATGACTGTTACAGAGAGCAGAGTTAGGAGACTGAGGTGCAGAAGGACTGCTACAGAGCAGAGTTTGCAAATTGGGGTGCCGAAAGACCAATACCGAGAGCTGAGTTTGGAAACTGCGGTATAGAAAGACTGTAACAGAGAGCAGATTTTTACAACTGAGGTGAAGAAGGACTTTTACAGAGTGCAGATGTTGGAGACTGTGGTAAAGAAGGACTCTTACAGGGAGCACATATTGGGGACTGGGGTGGAGAAGGAATGTTACAGAGAGCAGAGTTTGGAAACTGGGGAGCAGAAGAATCTTAAAGAGAGCAGAGGTTAGAGATTGATGTGCAGTAGGATTTTCACAGAGAGCAGAGTTTGGAGTCTGAGGATCAGAAGAACTGATAGAGAAATCAGAGATTAGAGTTTTTGGTGAAAAAAGACGGTAACAGAGAGCAGAGGTTGGAGACTGCAGTACAGAAGGACTGTTAAAGAGATCAGAGTTGGAGACTGGGGAGCAGAAGGACTGTTGCAGAAAGTAGATGTTGGTAACTAGGGTGCACAAGGACTGTTGCAGAGAGCAGAGGTTGGAGACTGGGGTGCAGAAGGACTGTTACAGAGAGCAGATGTTGGAGACTGGTTTGCAAAAGGAGTGTTAAAGAGAGCAGAGGTTAGAGACTGGGGTGCTTAAGGACTGTTGCCGAGAGCAGAATTTGGAGAGTGGGATGGTGAAGAATTGTTGCAGAGAGAAGATTTTGGAGACTGGGGTGCAGAAGGACTCTTGCATAGAGCACATGTCAGAGATTGTGTTGCAGACGGATTGTTACAGAGAGCAGAGTTTGGAGACTGGAGTGCATTAGGATCTTACAGAGAGTAGAGGTTGGATACTGGGGTTTAGAAGGACTCTTGCCAAGAGCAGATGTTGGAGACTGGGGTGGAGAAGAATCTTTGAAGAGAGAAGTGTTTGGAGACTGGGGTTCAGAAGGCCTGTTACAGAAAGCAGAGGTTCTAGACTGGGATTCACAATTTCTGTTATAGAAAGCAGATGTTGGAAACTGTTGTGAAGAAAGACTGTTACAGAGAGCAGAGTTTGGAGACCGGGTTGCAGAGGGATCTTACAGAGAGCAGAGGTAGGGACTCAGGTGCAGAAGGACTGTTACAGAGACCAGTGTTTGGAGACTGGGTTAGTCAAGGTTCTTACAGAGAGCAGATTTTTGAGACTGAGGTGCAGAAGGACTGTTACAGAGAGCAGAGGTTGGAGACTGAGCGTAGAAGGACTGTTACAGAGAGCAGAGTTAGAAGATCTGGTGCAGAAGGTTCCTTAAAGACACCAGAGGTTTCAGACTCAGGTGAAGAAGGACTGTTGCTGAGAGCAGCGGTTGGAGACTGGGGATTAGAAGGACTGTTACAGAGAGAAGAGTTTGGAGTCTGCGGTACAGAATGACTGTTACAGAGAGCAGAGGACTGTTGCAGAGGACAGAGTTTGGAGACTGCAGTGGAGAAGGAATATTACAGGGAGCAGAGTTTGGAAACTGGAGAGCAGAAGTATCTTACACCTAGCAGAGGTTGGAGACTTTTGTGCACACGAACTGTTGCAGAGAGCAGACGTTGGATACTGGGGTCCAGAAGGATCCTTGCAGAGAGCAGAGTTTGGAGACTGGGGTGCAAAAGGACTGTTGCAGAGAGCAGATGTTGGAGAATGGGGTGGAGAAGGACCGTTACAGAGAGCAGAGTTTTGAGACTGTGTTACAGAAGGACTGTTACAGAGAGCAGAGGTTTGAGACTGGGGTGCAGATGGACTGACACAGAGAGCACAGTTTGGAGACTGGGGTGCAGAAGGCCTGTTACAGAGAGAAGAGTTTGGAGACAGGGGTGATTAAGGACTGTTACAGAGAGCAGAGTTTAGAGACTGGGTTGCAGAAGGATCTTAAAGAGAGCAGAGGTTGGAGACTGAGGTGCAGAAGCACTGTTACAGAGAGTGGACGTTGGAGACTGAGGTGAAGAAGGACCGTTGCAGAGAGCAGAGGTTGGAGACTGAGGTGCAGAAGTATTGTTACAGAGAGCAGAGGATGGAGACTGGGGTTCAGAAGGACTGTTGCACATAGCAGAGGTTTTAGACTGGGATGTAGAAGGACTGTTGCAGAGAGTAGAGGTCGGAGATTGGGGTCCAGAAAGACTGTAGAAGAGAGAAGACTTAGAGACTAAGGTGCAGAAGTACAGTTACACAGAGCAGAGTTTGGTGACTGGGGTTCAGTAGGACTGATACAGAAAGCAGAGTTTCGAGACTCAGGTACAGAAGTACCCTTAGAGAGAGAAGCGTTTCGAGATTGTAGTACAGAAGAACTGTTATAGAGAGCAGAGATTGGAGACTGGGGTAGAGAATGACTGTTGAAAAGAGCAGATGTTGGACACTGGGATGCAAAAGAACTGCTGCAGAGAGCAGAAGATGGAGACTGGGGTGAAGAAGGACTTTTGCACAGACCATAGATTGCAGACTGCGTTGCAGAAGGACTGATGTGGGGAACAGATGTTGGAGCCTGAGGTGCAGAAGAATTGTTTAGGCGAGCAGAGTATGAAGACTAAGGTGTAGAAGGACTTTTGCAGAGAGCAGATGTTGGAGACTTGGGTGCAGAAGGACTGTTGCATAGAGCAGTGATTGGAGACTGAGGTACAGAAGGACTGTTTCAGAGAGCAGAGGTTGGAGACTGAGGTGCAGAAAGATTGTTGCAGAGAGCAGAGGTTCTAGACTGGGTGCAGAAAAATCGTTACATAGAGCAGAGTTTGGAGACTGGGGTGCAGAAGGACTTTTACAGAGAGCATAGGTTGGAGACTTGAGTGCAGAAGGAATGTTGTGGAAAGCAGATGTTGGAGATTTGTTTGCAGAAGGACTGTTGCAGAAAGCAGAATTTGGAGACTGAGGTGCAGAAGGACTGTTGCAGAGAGAAGAGGTTCGAGGTGCAGAAGGATCCTTACAGAGAGCAGAGGTTAGAGACGGGGGTGCAGATGGTTTTCACAGAGAACCATGGTTTGATACTGGGGTGAAGAAGGAATGTTGCAGAGAGCAGAGTTTGGAGACTGAGGTTCAGAATGACTGTTGCTGAGAGTAGAGGTTTTAGACTGCGATGTACAAGGACTGTTGCAGAGAGTAGAGTTTGGAAATTGGGGTCCAGAATGAGTGTAGCAGAGAGCGGAGGTTGGAGACTAAGGTGCAGAAGTACAGTTACACAGAGCACAGTTTGAAGACTGGGGTGCAAAAGGACTGATACAGAAAGCAGAGGTTGGAGACTCGGGTGCAGAAGTACCCTTACCGAAAGCAGAGTTTGAAGAATGCAGTAGAGATGGACTGTTACAGAGAGCAGAGGTTGGAGACTGGGGTAGAGAATTACTGTTGGAGACTTGCGTTCAGAAGGCCCGCTAAAGAGAGCAGATTTGGAGACTGGCGTGGAGAAGGCCTGTTACAGAGAGGAGAGGTTGGAGACTGGGGTGCAGAAGGACTGGTACAGAGAGCAGATTTTGAAGGAAGGGTTGCTGAAGAATCTTACAGAGAGAAGAGGTTGGAGACTAAGGTGCAGGTGGACTGTTAAAGAGAGCAGTGGTTGGAGACTGGGGTGCAGAAAAATCGTGGACAGGAGAGGTTTCAGACTGAGATGCAGAAGTACTGTTATAGAGAGCAGAGGTTGGAGATTGAGGTGTAGAAGGACTGTTACGTAGAGCAGAGTTTGGAGACTTAGGTGAAGAAAGACTGTTACAGAAAGCAGAGTTTGGAAATTGGGGTGCAGAAGGACCTTTACAGAGAGCAGAGGTTGGAGACTACGGTATAGAAGAACTGTTACAGAGAGCAGAGTTGTGAGACTTGGGTGCAGAAGAACTGTTTCAGAAAGCACAGGTTTGAGACTGAGGTGAAGAAGGATAGACACAGAGAGCAGAAGTTGGAGACTGGGGTTCAGAATGAGTGATACAGAAAGGACCGTTACAGAGAGCAGAGTTTGGTGAATGCGGTACAGAAGGACTGTTACAGAGAGCTGATATTGAAGACTGGGGAGCAGAAGGACTGTTGCAGAGGACAGAGTTTGGAGACTAGGGTGCCGCAGGACCCTTGCAGAAAGCAGAGTTTGGCGACTTGGGTGGAGAAGGAATGTTATAAAGAGCAGAGTTTCGAAACTGGAGTGCAGAAAGATCTTACAGAGAGCAGAGGTTGGAGACTGTGGTGCAGAAGGACTGTTGCAGAGAGCAGACGTTGGAGACTGGGGTCCAGAAAGTTCGTTGCAGAGAGCATAGTTTGCAGACTGGGGTGAAGAAGGTTTTTGCAGAGAGCAGAGGGTGGAGACGGAAGTGCAGAAGGACTGTTAAAGAGAGCAGATGTTGGAGACTGGGGTTCACATGGATATTACAGAGAGCAGATTACGGAGACTGAGGTGCAGAAGGATTGTAACAGACAGCAGAGGTAAAATACTGGGTTGAAGGAGGTTCGTTTCAGACAGCAGAGTTTTCAGACTGTGGTGCAGAAGGACTGTTGCAGAGACCAGATATTGGAGACTGGGGTGTGAAGGACTGTTGCAGAAAGCAGATGTTTGAGACTGGGGTGCAGAAGGACCGTTGCAGAGAACAGAGTTTGCAGACTGAGGTGCAGAAGGAATGTTACAGAGAGCAGAATTTTGAGACTGGGGTGCAGAAGGACTGTTTCAGAGAGCAGAGGTTGGAGACTGAAGTGCAGAAGGACTGTTGCAGAGAGCAGAGGTTTGAGACTAAGGTACAGAAGGACTGTTGCAGAGAGCAGAGGTTGGAGACTAAGGTGCAGAAGGACACTTAGAGCAGAAGTTAGAGACTGGGCTGCAGAAGGACTGATACAGAAAGCAGAGACTCTAGTATTAGGTGAAGAAAGAATGTTAAAGAGAGTAGAGTTCGGAGAATGCAGTACAGAAGGACTGTTGTAGAGAGCAGGATTTAGAGACTGGGGTGCAGAAAGACTGTTGCAGAGAGCAGATGTTGGAGACTGAGGTGCAGAAGTCCTGTTACATAGAACAGATGTTGTAGACTGGGGTGCAGAAGGATCGTTGCAAATAGCAGAGCTTTGATACATGGGTGCAGAAGGATCATTGCAGAGAGCAGAGGTTGGAGATTGGGATGCAGAAGGATCATTGCAGAGAGCAGAATTATGAGACTTTGGTGCAAAAGGCCTGCTAGAGAGAGCAGAGTATGGAGACTGGCGGGCAGAAGGCCTGCTATTGACAGCAGAGTTTCGAGACTGGCGTGCAGAAGCCCTGTAACAGAGAAGAGAGGTTGGAGACTGGGGTACAGAAAAACTGTTACAGAGAGCAGAGTTTGGAGACTGGTTTGCTGAAGGAACTTAGAGAAAGCAGATGTTGGAGACTGAGGTGCAGGTGGACTGTTACAGAGAGCAGTGGTTGGAGACTGGGGTGCAGAAGAATCATGGAGAGCAGAGATTTCAGACTGAGGTGTGGAAGGACTGTTACAGAGATCAGAATTTAGAGACTGACGTGCAGAAGGACTGTTACAGAAAGCAGAGGTTGGAGACTGTGGTACAGAAAGACTGTTACAGAGAGCAGAGGTTGGAGACTAGGGTGCAGAAGGACTGTAAAAGAACAAACAGGTTGAAGACTGAGGTGCAGAAGGATAGATACAAAGAGCAGAGGTTGGAGACTGGGGTTCAGAAGGACTGATTCAAAGAGCAGAGGTTGGAGACTGGGTTGCAAAAGGACAGTTACAGAGAGCAGACTTTGGAAACTGTGGTACATAAGGTCTGTGACAGAGAGCAGATCTCGGAGACTGGGGAGCAGAAGGACTGTTGCAGAAGACAGAGGTTTGAGACTGGGGTGGAGAAGAAATTTTGCAGAGAGCAGAGTTTGAAAACTGGAGTGCAGAAAGATCGTACAGAGAGCAGAGGTTGGAGACTGTATTGTAGAAGGACTGTTGCAGAGCGCAGAGGTTGGAAACTGGGGTCCAGAAGGATTGTTGCAGTGAGCGGAGTTTGGAGACTGGGGTGCAGAAGGAGTGTTGCAGAGAGAAGATGTTGAAGACTGGGGTGCAGAAGGAATGTTGCAGAGATCAGATTTTAGATACTGGGGTGCAGAAGGACTATTACAGAGAGCAGAGGTTGGAGATTGAGGTGCAGAAAGACTGTTAAAGAGAGCAGAGTTTGGAGATTTGGGTGTAGAAGGACTGTTACAGAGAGCATAGGTTGGAGACTGGGGTTCAAAACGACTGTTGCAGACAGCAGATTTTGGAGACTTGGGTGGAGAAGAATCATTGCAGAGAGTAGAGGTGGGAGACTGGGGTGCAGAAAGCCTGTTACAAACAGCAGAGTTTGGAGACTGGGTTGCAGAAGTCCTGTTACACAGAGCAGAAATAGGAGATTGTGTGCAGAAGGACAGGTAAGAAGAGCAGAGTTTGGAGACTGAGGTGCAGAAGGACTGTTACAGAGAGCCGAGGTAGGAGACTGGGGTGCAGAAGGGTCATTGCAGAGAGCAGAGTTTTAAAACTGAGGTGCAGAAGGACTGTTGCAGAGAGCAGATGTTGGTAACGAGTGTGCAGAAGGACTGTTGTAGAGAGCAGAGATTTTAGACTAGGGTGGAAAAGTCCTGTTACAGAGAGCAGAGGTTAGAGACTCGGGTGCAGAAGGACTGTTACACTGAGAAGCGGTTGGATAAGGGTGTGCAGAAGCATCTTACACAGAGCAGAATTAGGAGACTGAGGTGCAGATGGACTGTTGCAGAGATAAGGGGTTGGAGACTGGGGTGCAGGAGGATCGTTGCAGAGAGCACATTATGGAGACTGGGGTGCAGAAGGCCTGCTACAGAGAGCAGAGTTGAAAGACTGGCGTCCAGAAGGCCTGTTACAGAGAGGAGAGGTTGAAGACTGGGGTGCAGAATAACTGTTGAAGAGAGCAGATGTTGGAGACTAGGGTGCAGAAGGATTGTTACAGAGAGGAGGGGTTTTAGACTTAGGTGCGGAAGGACTGTTACAGAGAGCAGCGTTTGGAGACTGGGGTGCAGAAGGACTGTTACAGAGAGCAAAGTTTGGAGACTGCGGTTCAGATGGATGTTACAGAGAGTTTGCACACTGGGGTGCAAAAGGACAGTTCCAGAGAGCAGATGTTCGAGAATTGGGTGGAGAAGTATCGTTGCAGAGAGAAGAGGTTGGAGACTGGGTTGCAGAAGGCCTATTACATAGAGCAGAGGTTGAAGACTGAGGTGCAGAAGGACTGTTTCAGAGATGAGAGGTTGGATACTGGGGTTTAGTAGGATCATTGCAGAGAGCAGATGTTGAAGACAGGCGTGCAGAATGATCATTGCATAGAGCAGAGTTTGGAGACATTTGTGAAAAAGGCGTGTTACAGAGAGGAGAGGTTTGAGACTGGGGTGCAGAAGGAGTGTTATAGAGAGCAGTGTTTGGAGACTGAGTTGCTGAAGGATTTTACGGAGAGCAGAGGTTAAAGACTGAGCTGCAGGTAGACTATTACAGAGAGCAGTGGTTGGAGACTGGGGTGCTGAAGAATCGTGGAGAGCAGAGGTTTTAGACTTAGGTACAGGTGAACTTTTACAGAGAGCAGTGATTGGAGACTGTGGTGTAGAGGGACTGTTACAGAGAGCAGAGTTTGGAGACTCAGGTGCAGAAAAAACTGTTACAGGAAGCAGAGTTCAGAAATTAAGGTGCAGAAAGACCGTTAAAGAGAGCAGAGTTTGGAGACTGCGGTATAGGACTGTTACCTAGAGCAGAGGTTGAAGACTGGAGTGCAGAAGAACTCTTACATAGAGCATAGGTTGGAGACTCAGGTTCAAAGGATAGATACAGAGAACAGATTTTGGAGACTTGTGTTTAGGCAGACTGATAGAGAAAGCAGAGGTTGGAGACTGGGGTGTAGAAGAACCTTTACAAAGAGTAGAGGTCCTAGACTGCGAAACAGAAGGATTGTTACAGAGAACAGATCTCGGAGACTGGGGAGCAGAAGGACTGTTACAGAGGGCTGAGGTTGATAACTGGAGTGGAGAAGGAATGTTATAGACAGCAGAGTTTGGAAACTAGAGTGCAGAAGGACTGTTACTGAGAGCAGAGGTTGGAAACTGGGGTCCAGAAGGATTGTTGCAGAGAGCGGAGTTTGGAGACTGGGGTGCAGAAGGAGTGTTGCAGAGAGAAGATGTTGAAGACTGGGGTGCAGAAGGAATGTTGCAGAGAGCAGATTTTAGAGACTGGGGTGCAGAAGGACTGTTATAGAGAGCAGAGGTTGGAGACTGAGGTGCAGAAAGACTGTTAAAGAGAGCAGAGTTTGGAGATTTGGGTGTAGAAGGACTGTTACAGAGAGCATAGGTTGGAGACTGGGGTTCAAAACGACTGTTGCAGGCAGCAGATTTTGGAGACTTGGGTGGAGAAGAATCGTTGCAGGGAGAAGAGGTGGGAGACTGGGGTGCAGAAAGCCTGTTACAAACAGCAGAGTTTGGAGACTGGGTTGCAGAAGTCCTGTTACACAGAGGAGAAATAGGAGATTGTGTGCAGATGGACAGGTAAGAAGAGCAGAGTTTGGAGACTGAGGTGCAGAAGGACTGTTACAGAGAGCCGAGGTAGGAAACTGGGGTTCAGAAGGGTCATTGCAGAGAGAAGAGTTTCAAAAATGAAGTGCAGAAGGACTGTTTCAGAGAGCACATGTTGGTAACTAATGTGCAGAAGGACTGTTGTAGAGAGCAGAGATTTTAGACTAGGGTGGAAAAGTCCTGTTACAGAGAGCAGAGGTTAGAGACTCGGGTGTAAAAGGACTGTTACACAGAGCAGAGGTTGGATAAGTGTGTGCAGAAGCATCTTACACAGAGTAGAATTAGGAGACTGAGGTGCATATGGACTGTTGCAGAGATAAGGGGTTGGAGACTGGGGTGCAGGAGGATCATGGCAGATAGCACATTATGGAAACTGGGGTGCAGAAGGCCTGCTACAGAGAGCAGAGTTGAAAGACTGGCGTCCAGAAGGCCTGTTACAGAGAGGAGAGGTTGGAGACTTGGGTGCAGAAGGACTGTTATAGAGAGAAGAGTTTGGAGACTGGGTTGCGGAAGTATCTTATGGAGAGAAGAGGTTGGAGACTGAGGTGGAGTTTGACGGTTACAAAGAGCAGTGGTTGGAGAATGATGTGCAGAAGGACCATGCACAGAGGAGAGGTATCAGACTGAGGTGCAGAAGGACTGTTACAGAAAGCAGAGGTTGGAGACTGAGGTGTAGAAGTACTGTCATATAGAGCAGAGTTTGGAGACTGATGTGCAGAAAAATTGTTACAGAAAGCAGAGGTTGAAAATTGGGGTGCAGAAGGACCGTTACAAAGACCAGAGTTTGGAGACTGTGGTATAGAAAAACTGTTACAGAGAGCAGAGGTTGGGAACTCGGGTGTAGAAGGAATGTTACAGAGAGTACAGGTTGAAGACTGAGGTGCAGAAGGATAGATACAGAGAACAGAGTTTTGAGACTGGTGTTCAGAAGGAATGTTATAGAGAACAGTGTTTGGAGACTGGGGTGCAGAAGAATCGTGCAGAGAGCAGAGGTGTCAGACTGAGGATCAGAAGGACTGTTACAGAGAGCCGAGGTTGGAGACTGAGGTGTAGAAGGACTGTTACAGAGAGCAGAGTTTGGAGACTGAGGTGCAGAAGGACTGTTACAGAAAGAAGTGGTTGGAAATCGGGGTGCAGAAGGACTGTAACAGAGACCAGAGTTTGGAGACTGCGGTATAGAAAAACTGTCACAGAGAGCAGAGGTTGCAGACTGAGGGGCAGAATAATAGATACAGAGAGCAGAGGTTTGAGACTGGGTTTTAGAAGAATCCTACAGTGAGCAGAGTTTGGAGAGTGAAGTGCAGAAGGATCATTGCAGAGAGCAGAGGTTGGAGACTGGAGTGCAGAAGGATCGTTGCAGAGAGCAGAGTTTGAAGACTGGGGTGCAGAAGGCCTTCTACATAGAGGAGAGTTTGGAGACTGGGTTGCAGAAGGCCTGTTACAGAGAGGAGAGGTTGGAGACTGGGGTGCAGAATGACTATTATAGAGAGAAGAGTTTCGAGACTGAGTTCCTGAAGGATCTTACAGAGAGCAGAGGTTGGAGACTGAGGTACAGGTGCACTGTTACAGAGAGCAGTGCTTGGAGACTGGGGTGCAGAAGGATCGTTCAGAGAGCAGAGGTGTCAGACTGAGGTGTAGATGGACTGTTACAGAGAGCAGAGGTTGGAGACTGACGTGCAGAAGGATAGATACAGAGAGCAGAGGTTTGAGACTGAGTTTTAGAAGGATCCTACAGAGAGCAGATGTTGGAGAGTGAATGGCAGAAGGACTGTTACAGAGAGTAGAGGTTAGAGACTGAGGTGCAGAAGGACCGTTGCAGAGAACAGATTTTGGAGACTAAGGTGCAGAATGATTGTTGTAGAGAGCAGAGTTTGGAGACTGGGGTGCAGAAGGACTTTTGCAGAGAGCAGAGGTTGGAGACTGGGGTGAAGAAGGACTGTTGCAGAGAGCAGAGGATGGAGACTGGGCTGCAGAAGGAATGTTGCAGAGAGCAGAGGTTAGAGACTGAGGTGCAAATGGACTCTTAGAGAGAGCAGAAGTTGAAGACTTGGGTGGATAAGGACTGTTCCAGAGAGCAGAGGTTGGATACTGAGGTGCAAAATCCTGTTACATTGAGCAGAGGTTGGACACTGGGGTGCAGAAGGATCGTTGAAATAAGCCGAGCTTGGAGACAGGGGTGCAGAAGGATCTTACAGAGAGCAGAATTTTGAGACTTATTTGCAGAAGGACTGTTGCAGTAATCAGAGGTTGGAGACTGGGGTGCAATAGGATCATTGCAGAGAGCATAAGTTTGAGACTGGGGTGCAGAAGGATGGTTGCAGAGAGCAAAGGTTGGAGACTGGGGTGCAGAAGGCCTGCTACAGAGAGCAGACTTTTGAGACTCTCGTGCAGAAGGCCTGTTACAGAGAGGAGAGGTTAAAGACTGGGGTGCAAGAAGGACTGTTATAGAGAGCAGAGTTTGGAGACTGAGTTCCTAAAGTATCTTACAGAGAGCAGAGGTTGGAGACTGAGGTGCAGGTGGACTGTTACAGAGAGCAGTGTTTGGAGACTGAGGTGCAGAAGGATTGTTCAGAGAGCAGAGGTGTCAGACTGAGGTGCAGATAGACTGTTACAGAGAACAAAGTTTGGAGACTGAGGTGTAGAAGGACTATTACAGAGAGCAGAGTTCGGAGACTGAGGTGCAAAAGGACTGTTACAGAAAGAAGTGGTTGGAAATTGGGGTGCAAAAGGACCGTAAGAAAGACCAGAGTTTGGAGACTGGGGTATAAAAAAACTGTAACAGCTAGCAGAGTTTGGAGACTGAGGTGCATAACGATAGATACCGAGAGCAGAGGTTTGAGACTGGGGTTCAGAAGGACAGATACAAAAAGCAGAATTTGGAGACTGGGGTGCAGAAGGACCATTACCGAGAGCAGAGGTTGGAGACTGCTGTACATGGGATTGTTAAAGAGAACAGAGTTTGGAGACTGGGGTGCAGAAGGACTGTTGCAGAGAGCAGAGGTTGGAGAGTGAAGTGCAGAAGGACTGTTACAGAGAGTGGAGGTTTGAGACTGAGATGGAGAAGTACTTTTGCAGAAAGCAGAGGTTAAAGAATGGGGTGGAGAAGGAATGTTACAGAGAGCAGAGTTTGGATACTGAAGTGCAGAAGGATCTTACAGAGAGTAAAGGTTGGATACTTTGGTGCAGAAGGACTGTTGAAGAGAGCAGAGGTTGGAGACTGGGGTGCAGAAGGACTGTTGCAGAGAGCAGAGGTTGGAGAGTGACGTCCAAAATTCTTGTTACATAGAGCAGAGGTTGGAGACTGAGGGGCAGAAAAATTGTTACAGAGAGCAGAGTTTGCAGACTGGGGTGCAGAAGGACTGTTGCAGAGAGAAGACGTTGGAGACTGGGGTGCAGAAGGACTGTTGCAGAGAGCAGAGTTTGGAGACTGGAGTGCAGAAGAACTGTTACAGAGAGCAGAAGTTGGATACTGCGGTGCAGAAAGACTCTTAGAGAGAGCAGAATTTGGAGATTAGGGTGCAGAAGAATAGTTACAGAAAGCAGAGTTTAGAGTATGTGCTGCAGAAAGACCTTTACAGAGAGCAGAGTTTGAAGACTGCAGTATAGAAGGACTGTTGAATAGAAAAGAGGTTGGAGAGTGAGGTGCAGAAGGATAGATACAGAGAACAGAGGTTAAAGACTGGGGTTCAGAAAGACTGATACAGAAAGCAGAGTTTGGAGACTGGGGTGTAGAATGACTGTTACAGAGAGCAGAGTTTGGAGACTCAGGTGCAGAAGGACTGTTACAGGAAGCAGAGTTTTGAAATTGGGGTGCAAAATGACTTTTACAGAGAGCAGATGTTGGAGACTGTGGTATAGGACTGTTATCCAGAACAGATGTTGGAGACTGGGGTGCAGAAGGACTCTTACATAGAGCACAGGTTGGAGACTGAGGTTCAGAAGGATAGATACAGAAAACAGACGTTGGAAACTGGGGTTTAGACAGAATGATACAGAAACCAGAGGTTGAAGACTGGGGTGTAGAAGGACCGTTACGAAGAGCAGAGGTTGGAGACTGTGGTACAGAAGGACTGTTACAGAGAGCAGATGTTCGAGACTGGGGAGCAAAAGGACTGTTGCAGAAGACAGAGGTTGGAGACTGGGGTGGAAAAAAAATGTTACAGAGAGCATAGTTTGAAGACTGGAGTGCAGATAGATGTTACAGAGAGCAGAGGTTGGAGACTGTGGTGCAGAAGATCTGTTTCAGAGAGCAGACATTGGAGACTGGGGTCTAGAATGATCGTTGCAGAGAGCAGAATTTGGAGACTGGGGTGAAGAAGGACTGTTACAGCGAGAAGAGTTTGGAGACTGTTGTGCGGAAAGAATGTTGCAGAGAGCAGATTTTGGAGACTGGGGTGGAGAAGAATTGTTGCAGAGAGAAGAGGTTGAAGACTGTTGTGCAGAAGTACTCTTACAGAGTCCAGAGTTTAAAGACTTGGTTGCAAAAGGATCTTACAGAGAGCAGAGTTGGGAGACTGAGGTGCAGAAGGACTGTTAGAGAGAGCAGAGGTAAGAGACTGAGGTGCAGAAGGACTGTTACAGAGAGCAGAGGTTGGATACAGGGGTGCAGAAGCATCTTACACATAGCAGAATTTGGAGACTGAGTTGCAGAAGGACTGTTGCAGAGATCAGTAGTTGGAGAGTGGGGTACAGTTGGATCATTGCAGGGAGCAGATTTTGGACACTGGGGTGCAGAAGGCCTGCTACAGAGAGAAGAGTTTGGTGACTGGCTTGCAGAAGGCCTGTTACAGAAAGGAGAGGTTGGAGACTGAAGTGCAGGTGGACTGTTACAGAGAGCAGTGTTTGGAGACTGGGGTGCAGAAGGATCATGCAGAGAGCAGAGGTGTCAGACTGAGGTGCAGAAGGACTGTTACAGAGAGCAGAGTTTGGAGACTGAGGTGTAGAAAGACTGTTAAAGAGAGCAGAGTTAGGAGACTGAGCTTCTGAAGAACTGTTACAGAAAGCAGAGGTTGGAAATTGGGGTACAGAAGGACCGTTAAAGTGACCAGAGTTTGGTGACTGCGGTATAGAAAAACTGTTACAGAGAGCAGAGTTTGGAGACAGGGGTGCAGAAGGAATGTTACAGAGAGAACAGGTTGGAGACTGAGGTGCAGAAGGATAGATACAGAGAGCAGAGGTTTGAGACTGGGGTGAAGAAGGAATTTTACAGAGAGAAGTTGTTGGAGACTAGGGAGCAGAAAGACTGTTGCAGAGGACAGAGTTTGGAGACTAGGGTGCCGCAGAATACTTGCAGAAAGCAGAGGTTAAATACTGGGGTGAAGAAGGAATGTTACAGTGAGAAGAATTTGGAAACTGGAGAACAAGTTGGAGACTGAGGTGCAGAAGGATCTTACACAGAGCAGAGTTTGGAGACTGTGGTGCAGAAGGACTGTTGCAAAGAGCAGAGATTGGAGACTGAGGTGCAAAAGTCTTGTTACATAGAGCAGAGCTAAGAGAAAGGGGTGCACAAGGAGACTCAGGTTCAAAAGGACTGATACAGAAAGAAGAGTTTGGAGACTGGGGTGCAGAAAGACCGTTACAGATAGCAGAGTTTGGAGACTGGGGACCACTAGGACTGTTGCAGAGGACAGAGGTTGGAGACTGGGGTGCCGCAGGACACTTGCAGAAGGCAGAGGTTAAAGACTGGGGAGAAGAAAGAATGTTACAGAGAGCAGAGTTTGGAATCTGTAGTGCAGAAGGATCTTCCAGAGAGCAGAATTTAAAGACTATGGTGCAGATGGAGTGATACAGTAAGCAGAGTTTGGAGACTGGGGTGCAGACGGACTGTTGTAGAGAGCAGAGTTAGTAGACTAAGGTGAAGAAGCACTATTACAGAGAGCAGAGGTTGGAGAATGGGGTGCAAAAGGCCTGTTACAGAGACCAGAGATTGGAGACTGGGGTGCAGAAGGACTATTACAGAGAGAAGATTTTTGAGACCTCGGTGCAGAAGGATTTTTGCAGAGAACAAAGTTTTCAAACTGAGGTTCAGAAGGACTGTTGCAGAGAGTAGAGTTTGGAGACTGAGGTGCAGAAGGAGTGTTACAGAGAGCAGAGATTGAAGACTTGGGTGCAGAAGGACCGTTACATAGAGCAGATTTTTGAGAGTGCACTACAGGAGGACTGTTACAGAGAGCAGCGGTTGGAGACTGGGGTGGAGAAGGATTGTTGCAGAGAGCAGAGGAAGGAGACTGGGGTGCAGAAGGATCTTTGTGGAAAGCAGAGTATTGAGACTGGTATTCAGATGGACTGTTACAGAGAACAGAGTTTTTAGAAGGGGTTCTGAAGGATTGTTACAGAGGGCAGAGTTTGGATACTGGGTTGCAGAAGAATCTTATAAAGAGCAAATGTTGGAGACTGAGGTGCAGAAGGACTATTACAGAGAGTGGAGGTTAGAGAATGAGGTGCAGCAGGACTGTTGCAGAGAGCAGATGTTAGAGACTGGGTGCAGAAGGACTTTTTCAGAGAGCAGGTTTTGAAGACTGAGGTGCAGAAGGATTGTTACAGAGAGCAGAGGTTGAATAATGGGGTTCAAAAGGAACATTGCAGAGATCAGTGTTTGGGAACTGAGGTGAAGAAGGATAGTTGCAGAGAGCAGTTTTCAATCTGAGGTTCAGAAGGACTGTTGCAGAACGCAGATGTTGGAGACTGGGGTGCAGAAGGTTCGTTGCAGACAGCAGAGGTTGGAGACTAAGGTGCAGAAGGACTGATGGAGATAGCAGAGGTTGGAGACTGGGGTGTAGAACGACTGTTGCATAGACCAGAATTTGAGACAGCGGTGCTTAAGGAATGTTGCGGAGAGCAGAGGTTGGAGACTGAGGTGCAGAAGGACTGTTACAGAGAGTAGAGGTTGGAGACTGAGGTACAGAAAGATTGTTACAGAGAGCAGAGGTTGGAGACTGGGGTGCAGAAGGACTGTTGCAGATAGCAGAGTTTGGAGACTGGGATTTAGAAGGACTTTTTCAGGCAACAGAGGTTGGAGACTGGGGTGCAGAAGGACTGTTGTAGAGAGCAGAGGTTGGAGACTGGGGTGCAGAAGGACCGTTACAGAGAGCAGTGTTTTTAGACTGTGGTAGAGAAGGACTGTTACAGAGAGCAGAGGTTGGATACTGGGGTGCAGAAGGACTGATGCAAAGAACAGTGTTTGGAGACTGGGGTGCAGACGGACCATTTCAGAGAGCAGAGTTTGGAGAGTCAGGTGCAGAAGAATTGTTACAGGGAGCAGAGGTAGGATACTGGTTTGAAAAAAAATTAATCCAGAAAGCGTATGTTGGAGAATGGGATTCAAAAGGCCTGTTATAGAGAGCAGGAGTTGGAGACTGAGGTGCTGAAGGTTCATTACAGAGAGCAGAGGTTGGAGACTGAGGTGCAGTTGTACTGTTACAGAGAGAAGCGGTTGTAGACTGGGGTGCAGAAGGATTCTTACAGAGAGTAGAGGATGAAGACTGTGGTGCAGAAGGAGTGTTACAGAGAGCAGAGGATGGAAACTGGGGTGCAGAAGGAGCGTTATAGAGAGCAGAGTTTGTATATTGGTGACAAGAAGAACTGTTACAGAGAGCAGATGTTGGAGAATGGTGTGCCGAAGGTCTGTTACAGAGAGCAGAGTTTGGAGACTGAGGTGCAGAAAGATAATTACAGAGAGCAAAGGTTGAAGACTGCGGTGCAGAAGGCCTGTTACAAAGAACAGAGTTTGGAGACTGAGGTGAAGAAGAATTTTTACAAAGAGCAGAGTTTGGACACTGATGTGCAGAATGACTGTTACAGAGAGCAGAGCTTGGAGACTGGGATGCAGAAGGATTGTTGCAGAGAGCAGAGGTTGGAGACTTCGATGCATAAGGATTGCTACAGAGAGCAGAGATTGGAGACTTGGGTGCAGCAGGACAGTTGCAGAGAGCACTGGTTGGAGACTGGGGTGCAGAAGAAATGTTGCAGAGAGCAGAAGTTTGAGACTGGGGTGCAGAAGGACTGTAGCGGAGAGCAGAGGTTGGAGACTGGGGTGCAGTAGGATTGTTGCAAACAGCAGAGTTTGGAGACTGGGGTGTAGAATGACTATTGCAGAGAGAAGAGCTTTAAGACTGGGATGCAGAAGGACTGTGGCAGAGAGCAGAGGTTGGAGACTGAGGTGCAGAAGGACTTTTACGGAGAACAGAGGATTGAGACTGGGGTGCAGAATAACTGATATGAAAAGTAGAGTTTGGAGTATCGGGTGCAGAAGGACCGTTACAGACAGCAGAGGTTGGAGACTGCAGTACAGAAAGACTGTTACAGAGAGAAGAGTTTGGTGTGTGGGGTGTAGAAAGACTTTTGCTGAGAACAGAGGTTGGAGACTGGGGTGCAGAAGGAATGTTGCATATAGCAGAAGTTGGAGCCTGAGGTGCAGAAGGACTGTTATAGAGAGCAAAGTTCAGAGACCAGGGTAAAGAAGGATCTTCCAGAGAGCAGAGGTTAGAGCCTGGGGTGCAGAAGAACTGTTGAAAAGAGCAGAGGTTGGAGAGTGAGGTGCAGAAGGACTGTTACAGAGAGCAGAGTTTGGAGATTGTGGTGCAGAACAACTGATATGGAAAGTAGAGTTTGGAGACTGGGATGCAGAAGGAACGTTACAGACATCAGAGGTTGGAGACTGCGGTACAGAAGAACTGTTACAGAGAGCAGCATTCGGAGCCTGGGGTGCAGAAAGACTGTTGCAGAGGACAGAGGTTGGATACTGGGGTGCAGAAGGACCGTAGAAGAGAGCAGAGTTTGGAGACTGAGGTGCAGAAGGACTGTTATAGAGAGCAAAGTTTGCAGACCGATTTGAAGAAGGATCTTACAGAGAGCAGAGGTTGAAGACGGGGTGTAGAAGGACTGTTGCAGAGAGCAGAGTTTAGAGACTGAGGTGCAGAAGGATCGTTGCAGAGAGAAGATTTTGGAGACTGGGGTGCAGAAGGACTGTTACAGAACACAGAGGTTGGCAATTGGGGAGCAGATGGACCGTTACAAAGAGAAGAGGTTGGAGACTGCGATACAAAAGGACTTTTACAGAGAGCAGAGTTTGGAGACTGGGTAGAAGAAGGATTGTTGCAGAGAGCAAATGTTGGAGACTGGGGTGTAGAAGGACTGTTGCAGGGAGCAGACGTTGAAGACTGGGATTCAAAAAGATTGTTGCTGAGAGCAGATGTTGGATACTGGGGTATAATAAGACGTTTGCAGAGAGCAGAGGTTGGAGACTGGGGTGCAGATGGACTGTTGCAGAGAGCAGAGTTTGGAGACTGAGGTTTAGAAAGACTTTTACAGAGAGCAGAGGTTTTAGACTGGGGTGCAGAATAACTGATACGGAATGTAGAGTTTGGAGACTGGGGTGCGGAATGACTGTTACAGAGAGCAGAGTTTCTAGCATGGGGTGAAGAAGGACAGCTGCAGAGAACAGAGGTTGAATACTGAGGTGCACAGGGGCCGTTGCAGAGAGATGAGGTTGGAGACTGAGGTGCAGAATGACTGTTACAGAGAGCAAAATTTGGAGAACGGGGTGCAGAAGGATCTTACAGAGAGCAGTCGTTAGAGACTGGGATGCAGAATGATCGTTGCAGAGAGCAGAGGTTGGAGACTGGGGTGTACAAGGACTTTTGCAGAGAGCAGAGGTTAAAGAATGGGGTGGAGAAGGCCTGTTACAGAGACCAGAGTTTGGAGACAGGGTTGCGGAAAACCTGTTAAAGAGAGCAGATACTGGAGACTAGGGTTCAGAAGGATTGTTACAGATAGCACAGTTTGGAGACAGTTTTTTAGAAGGATTGTTGCAGCGAGCAGAAGTTTCAAACTGAGGCTTAGAAGGACTGTTACAGAGAGCAAAGGTTGTAAATTGGGGTGCAGAAGGAGCGTTATAGAGAGAAGTGGTTGGAGACTGGGGTGAAGAAGGACCATTTCAGAGAGCAGATATTAAAGACTGGGGTGCATTATGACTGTAACAGAGAGCAGACGTTGGAGACAGAGTTGCAGAAGGATTGTTACAGAGAGCAGAGATTGGAGACTGGGGTGCAGAAGGACAATTACAGACAGCAAAGGATGGAGACTGAGGTGCATAAGGACTTATACAGAGAGCAGAGTTTTGAGAATGAGGTGTAGAAAGATCGTTACAGAGAGGAGTTTGGAGACTGGGGTGCAGAAGGACTGTTACAGAAAACAGAGTTTGGCAAATGGGGAGCAGATGGACCCTTACAAAGAGAAGAGGTTGGAGACTGCGATACAAAAGAACTTTTACAGAGAGCAGAGTTTGGAGACTGGGTAGAAGAAGGATCGTTGCAGAGAGCAGATGTTCGAGACTGGGGTGCAAAAGGAATGTTACAGAGAGCACAGGTTGGAGAATGGGGTGCAGAGGAAATGTTGCAGACAAGCAGAGTTTGAAGACTTGGGTGCATTACTGACGTTGGCAGAGAGCAAAGTTTGGACACTGTGGTAAAGAAGGACTGATACAGAGATCAGAGGTTGGAGCCTGGGGTGCATAAAGATCATTACACAGAGCAGATTTTTGTTACTGGGGTGTAAAAGACTGGTGCAGAGAGCAGAGTTTGGGAGACTGAGGTGCAAAGGGACTGATACAGAGAGCAGATGTTGGAGACTGGGTTGCAGAAGTACTGTAGCAGAGAGCAGAGGTTGGAGACCGGGATGCAGAAGGACTGTTCAAGAAAGCAGAGATTGGGGACTCTGGTGCAGAAGGACTGTTTCAGAGAACAGAGTGTGGAGAATGGGGTGCAGAAGAACCGTTGCAGAGAGCAGAGGTTGGAGACTGAGGTGCAGAAGGATTGTTTCAGAGAGCAGAGGTTGTAGAATGGGGTGCAGAAAAACTGTTGCAGAGAGCAGAGGTTTGGAGGCTGAGGTGAAGATTGATCGTTTTCAGAGAGCAGAGGTTGGAGACTGGGGTCAGAAGGGCCCTGTTACAGAGAGCAGAGTTTTGAGACTGGGTTGCAGTAGACCTGTTCCAGAGAGCAGATGTTGGGGACTTGGGTGCAGAAGGATATTTACAAAATACACAGTTTGGAGACTGGGGTATAGAAGGATTGTTGCAGAGCGCAGAAGTATCAGACTAATGATTAGAAGGACTGATACAGAGAACAGAGTTTGGAGACTGGGGTGCAGAAGGACCATTGCAGAGAGCAGATGTGAAAGACGGGGATGCAGATGGATCGTTGCAGAGAGCAGAGGTTGGAGACTCAGGTGCAGAAGGATCGCTACAGAGAGCAGAGTTTGGAGACCTTGGTGCAGTAGAATAGTTTCAGAGAGCACAGGTTGGAGACTGGGGTGCAGAAGAAATGTTGCAGAAAGCAGAGGTTAAATACTGGGGTGCAGAAGGACTGTAGCAGAGAGCAGATGTTGGAGACTGGGGTGTAGAAGGACTGTTTCAGAGAGCAGACGTTTGAGACTGGATGCAGAATGATCATTGCAGAGAGAAGATGTTGAATACTGGGGTATAATAAGACGTTTGCAGAAAGCAGAGGTTGGAGACTGGGGGTGCAGATGGACTGTTGCAGAGAGCAGAGGTTGGAGACTGAGGTTCAAAAGGACTGTTACAGAGAGCAGAGGTTTTAGACTGGGGTGCAGGAATAACTGATACAGAAAGTAGAGTTTGGAGACTGGGGTGCAGAAGGACTGTTGCAGAGAGCAGATGTTGGAGACTGAGGTGAAGAATGATCATTGCAGAGAGAAGAGGTTGGAGACTGTGGTGCAGAAGGCCTGTTATAGAGAGCAGAGATTGGAGACTGGATGCAGAACGCCTGTCACAGAGAGCAGAGTTTGGAGACTGGGTGAGAAGGACTGTTAAATATAGCACAAGTTCGCGACTGGGCTGCAGAAGGATCTTACAGAGAGCATTTTATATACTGAGGTTCAGAAGGACTGTTACATAGGGCAAAGTTTGGAAACTCGGGTGCAGAAAGATTTTTGCAGAGAGCCATGTTTTCAGACTGAGGTGCAGAAGGACTCTTTCAGAGAGCAGATGTTGAATCTTGGGGTGCAGAAAGAATGAAACAGAGAGCAGAGTTTGGAGACGGGGGTGCAGAAGGCCTGTTACAGAGAGTAGAGTTTGGGGACTGGGGTGCAGAAGACTGTTACAGAGAGCAGAGTTTGAAGAATGGGTTGCATAAGGATCTTACAGAGAGCAGAGGTTGGAGACTGAGGTGCACAAGGACTTTTACAGAGAGTAGAGGGTGGAAACTGGGGTGCAGAAGGAGTGTTACAGAGAGCAGAGTTTGGAGACTGGAGGTGCAGAAGAACTGCTACTGAGAGCAGAGGTTAGAGACAGGGGTGCACAAGGACTGATACAGAGATCAGAGTTTGGAGACTGGGGTGCAGAAGGGGTCGTTGCAGAGAGCAGAGGTTTGGAAACTAAGGTGCAGAAGGATCGTTACACAGAGCAGATTTTGGTCACTTGGGTGTAATAGGAATGATGCAGAGAGAAGAGGTTGGAGACTGAGGTGTAAAAGGACTGATACAGAGAGCAGATTTTGGAGACTGGGGTGCAGAAGTACTTTAGCAAAGAGCAGAGGTTGGAGACTAGGATGCAGAAGGACTGTTGCAGAGAGCAGAGGTGGAGACTGGGGTGCAGAAGGCGTTTTACAGAGAGCAGAGTTTGGAGACTGGGGTGAAGAAAGACTGTTACAGATAGCACATTTCGGAGACTGGGGTACAAAAGGATCGTTGCAGAGAGCAGAGGTTTAAGTCTGAGTTGCAGAAGCACTATTATAGAAAGAAGAGGTTGGCAATTGTGGTGCAGAAGGACCGTTACAGAGAGAAGAGGTTGGAGACTTCGGTACAGAAGAACTGTTACAGAGAGGAGAGTTTGGAGACTGGGGTGCAGAAGGACCATTGCAGAGAGCAGAGGTTGGAGCATGGGGAGAAGAAGGATCATTGCAGAGAGCAGATGTTGGATACTGGGATGCAGAAGGACTGTTACAGAGAGCAGAGTTTGGAGACTGAGATATAGAAGGACTGTTACAGAGAGCAGAGGTTGGAGACTGGGGTGCAGAAGGATTCTTACAGAGAGCAGAGGATGGAGACTGGGTTGCATAAGGAGTGTTATAGAGAGCAGAGTTTGGATATTCTGGTTCAGAAGAACTGTTAAAGAGAGCAGAGTTTTGAGACTGAGGTTCAGAAGGATTGTTACAGAGTGCAGAGGTTTGATTCGGGTGCAGCAGGACTGTAAAAGAGAGTAGAGCTTGGAAACTGGGGTGCAGAAGAACTGTTACAAAGAGCAGAGTTTGGAGACTGCAGTGAAGAAGGCCTGTTAAAGAGAGCACTGGTTAGAGACTGAGGTGCAGAAGGATCATTACAAAGAGAAGAGGTTGGATACTGAGGTGCAGAAAGACTGTTACAGAGACCAGAGGTTGGAAATTGAGTTGCTGAAAGATTTTAGAGAGAGCAGAGGTTAGAGACTGAGGTGCAGAAGGACTGTTACAGAGAGCAGAGTTCGAAGACTGGGGTGCAGAAGTATCGTTTCAGAGAGCAGAGGTTGGAGACTGAGGTGCAGAAGGATCTTAGAGAGAGCAGAGTTTGGATACTGTGGTGCAGAATGACAGTTACAGAGAGAATAGGTTGTATACTGGGGTGCAGAAGAAATGTTGCAGAGAGCATAGATTTGAGACTGGGATGCAGAAGGACAGTTACAGAGAGCAGAGGTTGGAGACTGAGGTATAGAAGGACTGTTACAGAGAGCAGAGGTTGGAGACTGGGGTGCAGAAGGACTGTTGCAGAGAACAGAGCTTGGAGACTGGGGTTCAGAAGAACCGTTGCAGAGAGCAGAGTTTTGAGACTTAGGTTCAGAAGGTTTGTTACAGAGAGCAGAGGTTGGATACTGGTGTGCAGAAGGACTGTTACAGAGAGCAGTGTTTGGAGACTGAGGTGCAGAAGGACTGTTGCAGAGAGCAAAGGTTTGAGACTGAGGTGCAAAATGATTGTTTCAGAGAGAAGAGGTTGTAGAATGGGGTGAAGAAGGCCTGTTACAGAGAGCAGAGTTTGGAGCCTGGGGTGCTGAAGGCTTGTTACAGAGAGAAGAGGTTGGAGACTGGTGTTCAGAAGGACTGTCACAGATAGAACAGTTTGTAGACTGGTGTGCAGAAGGATATTATAGAGAGCAGAGTTTGGAGATTGAGGTGCAGAAGGACTGTTACACAGAGCAGAGTTTGTAGACTTGGTTGCAGAATGATTGTTGCAGAGAGCAGAGTTTTCAGACTTAGGTGCAGAAGGACTGTTGCAGAGAGAAGATGTTCTAGAGTGGGGTGCAGAAGGACTCTTTCAGAGAGCAGAACATGGAGAGTGGGGTGCAGAAGGATTCTTTCAGGGAGCAGAGTTTGGAGACTGGGGTTCAGAAGGCCTGATATCACAGTTTGGAGACTGGTGTGCAGAAGGATATTATAGAGAGCAGAGTTTGGTGACTGAGGTGCAGAAGGACTGTTACAGAGAGCAGAGGTTGGAGATTGGGTTGCAGAATGATTGTTGCAGAGAGCAGAGTTTTCAGACTTAGGTGTAGAAGGACTGTTGCAGACAGCAGATGTTCTAGAGTGGGGTGCAGAAGGACTGTTTCAGAGAGCAGAACTTGGAGAAGAGGGTGCAGAAGTTTTCTTGCAGGGAGCAGAGATTGGAGACTGGGGTTCATAAGGCCTGTTACAGATATCACAGTTTGGAGACTGATGTGCAGAAGAATATTATAGAGAGAAGAGTTTGAAGACTGAGGTTTAGAAGGACTGTTACAGAGAGCAGAGGTTGGAGACTGGGGTTAAGAATGATTGTTGCAGAGAGCAGAGTTTTCAGACTGAGGTGCAGAAGGACTGTTGCAGAGAGCAGATGTTCGAGACTGGGGTGCAGAAAGAGTGTTTTAGAGAGAAGAACTTGGAGACTGGGATGGAGAAGGATTGTTGCAGGGAGCAGAGGTTGTAGACTGGTGTGCAGAAGAACTGTTATAGAGACCAGAGGTTTTAGACTAGAGTGCAGAAGGCCTTGTACAGAGAGCAGAGCTTTGACACTGTGGTGCAAAATGATTGCTGATAGCTGGTGAGCCTCCTTCTGGACACCTTCTTTTCCACACAGTCCATCAGGCCCTCTCTCCTCACCCTGCTCTCTTTTGGCTTTATGAGCACCTGTGTCTTCCACAGTCTCTCTAATCCATGACTCCCAGGCCTATCTCCTAGGAACCTGTCCCGCTGTCTCCTGGAATCTCCTTGGGGAGGTCCCGCAGGTACCCAGACTCCAGGCCCAACCTCCTTTCCTCCTTTCCTCTTTCCAGAAAGGCTCCTTCTCATTTTTTTATGTTTTAAAGAGTGATCCCACTGCCACTCAGCTACCCCACAGACCAGGTGCCCTCTTGTGTCCTCGTCACCAGGATTTTAAAGTGCTCCACCCAGGGCTCCTTTTCAGAGCTTTTCTTCAAGCTCCAAATGTCACATCTTCAGTTACCAGATATTTTTTTTTTTGATCTTGTTTTGGCACCCGATTACTCGCCCAGACAACATGAAGGTATTCTAACCAAAGCACATGGACTGTAGAGACTACTATGGCTTAGAAATAAGGTATCCTCCCACCAAAAGCTCAGGGTCAGCCACAGTAGCAGTGTTCAGAGGTGAAATGATTAGACAGTGAGACTTGTGACATAATCTGTGGATCCATCCGTTTTGTGTGTTAATTATCTGAAAGGTCCACTGTACTAAGAGGAGTGTGGGCAGGTGGAGTGTGGCCGGGGACATGCTCTGGGGAATCACATCTTGTCCCCTGCGAACTTTCTCCTCCTGTCCTCTCCCAAGCCTTAATCTTCTGGATGCCATTAGCTAAGGACGCTTCCCCCATTGTTCCCTTTCACCTCAGTGTCCCACCTCATCTCAGGCCGGCAGCAATGGGTCAGCTGGCCCCAGACCAAACCTCCAAGCCAGGAGGCCAGAGTGCATCTCCCCCTCCGGGTTGTTCTGGTCAGGCCTGTGGTAACTGTGGCAACCGTGGACTGACCCAGGGAGTAGGTGTTATGAGTGGATTGGACCCACTACCATTTCCTAAATCCACAGATTCTGTCATTTTCAGAGCTCAAGCCGTTTTCTTCTGGATGGCCTGTTTCCAGCCTGCCCTCACCTAGAATGCGGTCTACTAGTGATTATTGAGATTATCCAGCCATCCTGGTCCTACCCATTTGAACACCACAGCTAGCTCCTAGGCAGCCAGACCCATGGACCTCCTGCTGCCCACTGAGGAGAGAAGAGAGATTTTCTGAAGACCCTGTTAGAAGTCCACTCTTATTTTTTTTGAAGACCACACTCAGAGGGCATGTTTCAGGCAGTCCTTCACATGCATCTTTGAGAAATCAGACTCACAATGATTTTTGTGATTCTCTCCCAGGATTCAATAACCACCACTGTACTCCCTACTTCTCTGAGATCAACTTTTTAGCTTCCAAAAAGAAGTGAAAAACTGCTATTTCTTTTTATGTGTCTGGCTTATTTCAGTTAATATAATGTCTCCCATGAGCTAGTTTTAAATAGAAACTGCACAACAAATTCTTTTATGTCAGATTTAAATTTTATTCTGAAGAGATAATTCAAAATGGTCACATATATTTATGTAGGAAAATGTTCATTAAAATATTTATAGGACTGGAGATGATCTGAATTTTTAGCCAAAGGGGAGAGATTAAGTTTATTTAAGAGACATGTAAGTTTATTGATCATCTAAATAGATGCAGAAAAAGCATTTAACAAAAAATAGCACCCCTACCTGTCAAAACAGTAGAAACACTAGGGACAGAAGGACCTTTGTAAAAGCATTGTAAATGCTATCTATGCTAAACCCAAGGCAGCATTATTCTAAGTGGAGAAAGGTTGAAAGCATTCACTCTAAAAACTGGAAGAAGACAGGGTGCCCCCTCTTTAACCACTTCTATTCAACTTCATCCTTGAAATTGCCAGAGCCATTGGACAAAAGAAAGAAATTAAAGGTATACAAATAGGTCAAGAAGAAATCAAATCTCACTCTTTGCTGATAGGATCATGTCATCTTCTTAAATTTTTTATTAGAGCATAATAGTTATACATAGAAGTTGGGTTGATTTGTAAAAGATCCTACGTGAATGGAATCTGATTTACTCTATTCAGTCCCCACTCCCCATCTCCCTCCCCTTCCCGCCCCCATTCTCCTTTCTCTACTGATCTTTCTTTGGGTCATTTATCTGTTAATTTCTGACTGGTGCTTTTTACATATACATACAGGTGCAGTCCCCTGTGGTAGACTTCCATGTGCACATAAAATGATCTGCGTAAAGACCTTTCACATTCCCTCCTTTCACAAACCTCTCCGCCCTCTCATTCTTTTTCTACTCCACTGATCTTCTTTGTATACTTAAGATAGCCAGTCCAACCCCTGTTCATCAACTTCTTTCCTCTATTTTGTTCTTGCCCTGATAATTTCAGCATTGTACAGGAATAGTTAACTTCTGCCTTTCCGATCACAGAGATCAAGATTGATGTAAAATGAGAAAAACTCTACATTGGAAAACACTGAAGGCAACACTGAGTGCTACTGCATATGATGACTCTGCTTTGTAAAATTTTTCTTAACATTTGCAATGAAAATGAACTTCTCCAAAATTTTATATTTACATAAAAGGACAACAGGAGACAGAGATTACTGAGACAGTGAGAAATGACTTCACACCATGATGAGGTTGAATGGCCTTCTGTTGGCTTCTAGCAATTCTCTAGTTACTCCCACCCACCATCACTCCTGCAAATGTGTGCGGCTCCATGGGTCTGATTCCCTGAGACCAGTCCCACAGGTTATCAGTCTCCAGGCTGCTTTTCATTCGATATTATTTGCCATATTGCTGCAGATTAACAAGCCTGTTTAGGGTGCTCTCAGTCTATTTTCATCATGGTCTCTTTTTCTCTGTTTTTGTAGCTATGACAACATTGGAAATGAGCAATCAATCATTTGTCAGTGAATTCATTTTCTTGGGATTTTCCAACCACTCCAAACTACAGGGACTGGTTCTTCCTGCTCTTTCTGGTCATTTACCTTACCACTCTCCTGGGGAACATGCATATAATAGTGGCCACCAGGGTCAGTCCTGCTCTCCACACTCCAATGTACATTTTCCTCAGCAATTTGAGCTTCTTAGACGTCTGCTACACATCCACCACCCTCCCAGTACTGCTGATGAACATCTTCTGGAAGAAGAAGGCCTTTTCTTATGAGGGCTACCTTTCCCAGATCTTCTTCTTGGTGACAAGTGCTGGCACAGAAGGCGTCTTACTGGCTGTGTGGCCAGTATGACTGCTGTGTGGTCACCTGCCATCCTCCTCAGTACCCAGTCATCATTAGTGTGAAGGTCTGTGTTGGCTTGATGACTGGGTCCTGGCTGTGTGGGCTGGTGAATTTGGTCACAAACACGGTGCTGGCCATCACACTCACTCTGTGTGGGCCCAACCAGTTCAGCCACTTTCTCTGTGACACCCCATTGCTCCTGAAGCTCTCCTGCTCAGACACCTCTGTCAACGAGTCTGCGCTCCACATTGTAAGTGCCACCATGGGCCTTAGCCCCTGCCTCTTCACTGCAGGCTCCTACGCACTCATCCTGGCGGCCATCCTGGGGGATTCCCTCTGCCCAGGGCAGGAGGAAGGCCTTCTCCACCTGTGCGTCCCCCCTCACTGTCGTGGTGGTCTTCTATGGAATAGCCAACTTCCACTATGACAGGCCCAAAGAAGGCTGGCACGGACACCCTGGTCTCTGTGCTTTTCTGTGTGGTGACCCCCATGTTGAAGCCCATCATTCACAGCCTGAGAAGCAACAAGGTCCAGAGTGCCCTGAGGAAGCTTGCTGGGAGACAGACTGTATAGTGAGATTAAAACTAGATGATTGTTTCATTCTAGGAAATGTCTTAGTTGTAGAAATATGTGAACACTTCAGCAGCAATTACAAGAGTGCTCTCTCCATACACAGTGTCTCATGAACACTGTGGTGCCCCTCCAACCAGGGGAAGCACACTGTGCTAAGTATGTGACACATTGTGACCTCACCTGGGTTCTCTAATCCACAGGTATTTCAGAATATTTTTATTACTTTTTTCTATAAAAAAAGCCTATACCCAAAGCAGTCAATCTCCTTTCCCCCAATATTGCAGCTCTAGCCAACACTAGTGAATGTTAAGTGCTATGTGCAATGTGACTTTGACTTGCATTTTCTTAATGGATCTTGATTCTAAGTTTTAAATAACACCATTTCTGTGTTTCTCCTTCACATGTGAAAAGACCTATGTATACACTCAAGTTACTGTGGATATTTTTAATGAAGTAATACCATATACACCTTTTGGATCTGACTCCTTTCACTTAGGATGTTTGCAATTTTCAGTTATATTGTAGCTTGTATTAGTATTTTAGTTTATTCCTCCTTATTGTGGCTGAATTTCATCTTATGAAAATGCCACATTTCTTTGTTTATTTCCCACTGGATAGTAATTTTTACTTTGTGTCTGTGTGGGTGTCATACTGCAGATTGAACCCGGAGCCTCCTGCACACTAAACAATGTTCTACCACTAAGCCAAAGCCCAACCCTTTTAAAAATTTTTGTTTGGAGACAGGGTCTTGCAAATTTGCCCAGGTTGTCCCTGAATTTGTGATCCTTCTGCCTCAGCTTCTTGAGTAGCTAGATTACAGACCTGCCTGGTCATTTTCACTTTTTGACTAATATGAATAAGATTCGTATATATAATATGAACATTATATATAATATGAACATTATTTGAACATTCATGTACAAATCATCGTTGGACAACTTTTTTATTTATCTTGAGTTTGTAAGTAGGAGTGGAAGAGGTTGATCATTAACTCCATATTTAACTTTCTGAAAAAGTTCAAGATCATTTCAGACCAGTGGAACCAGCTTACATTATTATTAAGAGTGGTAAATAAAGCTTCTGATTTCCTCACTCCCTTAACAACACATCATTATCATTCCTTTTATTGTGACGACCCTGGAATTTGTGAAGTGCTTCATCAAATGTGCTTTTAGCTTTGCCTTTCCCTGATGGCTTATCGTTTTAAGATCTTTTAGGAGTACTGTTAATGTGTCTCTCCTAAGCATGAGAAAAACCTCATTGTATTATGGGAAATTTTAAGTTTTAGAGTCTTACCTCTTTATCTAATATTTTATTTTTATTTTTGTGCAGTAAAATACTACAAGACTTTCAAGCTTGTTGTCTTTTCTCCATCTGTGCCCGAAAGAGCTATTTGATGACTCTCTTTTTGACCCTACTTTTAAACTCCATAGCAAACAATTTTTTCACCAGGTCATGAGCATCAGCAGGATCATAAAATTAAGAGGCACGAAGTCATACAGGCTTTGGTAAGGGATAAGCCTTTAGCAAGAGTGAAACAGCTGAAGATAGTGGGGATGCTTTTAATATTGTGGCTTCTGATATCTGTCCATCTGGCAAAGTATGTAACATAAAGGAAAAACTTTATATACCATCCGAAATCCATCCCAATAAGTGTACACCCACCCTGAGCCCTTCTCTCCCGAGTGGGAAGGGATGGCAATCTTGAGGTTTCAGCCACCCACAACTTCTTAGCAGAAATCTCACTCTGAACTTCGCTCACCCATATTCCAGAAGAGAGAGGACGCTTATCTTCTCGCTGCATTCTGGGAACAGGTGATTGCCAAGACATTAATGAATCCAACAGCAAATTAACTGCTCTCCTTTGTTGCAGTTGAACTCAAGCCCTTTGCCCTTGAGTTGTGTCTGCACACTGAGGAGTCCCAGAGCAGCTGCAGAGGAAAGGCTCGATTCATATTCCCAAAAGGTCAGCTCCAGACCTCTATAAATGTTTATCACAGGAAAATGAATTGTGAGAGATCAGAGGATTTTTGACTCCTTCATGAGGCCACAGATATGCGACAGGCAACTTTCAGAATAACAGGTCAGTTTTGTGGTGAATGGAGAGCAAACAGCCAGTTTTGCCAAGAGCTTTCTTTGCAGCCCAGGTGCTAGTATGGAGAGCAGCAAGGGCCACACCAAAACCAGAAATCTACGCCTCTCTGTGAGAGTTGCTGGTAAGTAGTTTATTTACCATCACAATTTTCAAAAACACTATCCCAGAATCAGGGTATACCTACACCTTATAATCATATTACAGAATATTGTACATATTTTCATTACCATTTTGATGGCATTTATGTAATGACCTATCGTAGCACCTTTTCTATGTGTGTCTAAGTTTCCACAATACTACTTGTATTGCCAGAGTAGAAATAACTTCAGAGGTTATCACAAAACCTGAGGGATTTAGCATGATGCCTCCAGTACTGGAAGAAAACCCAAAACATAACCAGAAACCCTGGCATGCCTAAATTCCCTTAAGTGAAATGATGTGTGTGGAAAATTACTTATGGTAAACAATAGATAAAGCTAAGTGTTAATCCTCTGCTTTTGATGAGCAGGACAGAAAGGAATAATTTTTAGGGAGAAAGTATAGGGACACATTCCCATTATGATACAATATAGCATAACAATAGACCTACCAAAATATCTGTTTAAATAAAAATCATTATTGTAGAAGAAGTTATGTTTAGAAACGCATTCATTCACTAACTAGGGGTTTTCATCTTTATCTTACAACACATGGATGCTTGGGGAGGGGAGTTGCAAGCAATTTATTAACTGTAATAAATCCCTGAAGCTTGTAAGTAATCTACTTCATGCACAACTCCCCTCCTTTAGAAATATTATATTTTGGGGTCACTCATAAGTGACATCATTCTAGGTCACCTGACTTTGAGATGACTGATTGGGAAAGAAAGATGCAGAGCTGCTTGTTCTGTGGGAACTGAGCCGATGGTCTCCATAAGGGATATGTTAAGGAGACAGGAGACACTGAGTTCCTCAGAAGCTGCTGAGCTATGCTGCCTCACTTATGCCCACAGAGGCATTATTTTTCTCAGCAAGATATCTGCACCAGAACCACTGAACAGAAATGTCCTCTCACCTCTGTCAAGTCTCTGTTAGATCCTTTAGGTCCCACACCGTACTGTCTTTAAAGAATCTCTTAAAAACTCTGCTCCATGGATGTACTTGACAGACCTTTTTCATTTTTCAAACCTTTACTGAGTGCACATTTACACAAGGTGTTGCCCTAGTGTTTAGAACACAATTGTGAGGCCCAACTAGGACCTGGAGGAGCGCATATTCAAGATGGAATGAGAGGCTTTGACAAGTATTAAGTGCTCCATTCCCAGAGCTGCCCAAGCAAACACTAAGGGAAAATAATGATAATTTGTAGATTACATAGAATTGTTACCAAGTTTCCTGCACATATTGAGTTCATCTTCCCATTAGATTGTAAGTTGGTTGAAGGACAGTGTTGGAGACAAGCTCGAACAGTGGGACTCAGAAGATGAACGGATGGTGAGGCCTATACCTTGACTATTCTTTCTTGACTTACTGACTGGAACTGTTACGGCAAGTAGTTGCATTGTTATTACTTGTAATCAAACAAAAGTAAGAGCACAAACCATTGTGCACAGGAACAAGAACAAGTTGCCCAGTACTAAGTACTAATCTATCTACTTAACATAAATTTTCCTTCTCTAGATTTTAATTTAATTTCTCAAAAACTTCCTTGACAGGAATACAGGGAGTTGCAGAAGGACTGATGTACAGAACAGATGTTGGAGCTTGGGGTGCAGAAGTATCGTTTAGGCTAGCAGAGTATGGAGTCTAGGGTATAAAAGGACTTTTGCAGAGAACAGATGTTTGAGACTTGGGTGCAGAAGGACTGCTGTATAGAGCAGTGATTGGAGACTGAGGTACAGAAGGACTATTACAGAGAGCAGAAGTTGGAGACTGGGGTGCAGATGGATTATTGCAGAGAGCAGAGTTTTCAGACTGAGGTACAGAACAACTGTTGCAGGAAGCAGATGTTGGAGACTTGGGTTTACAAGGACTGTTGCAGCTAGCAGAGGTTTAAGACTGGGGTGCAGAAGGATCGTTGCAGAGAGCAGAGGTTGGAGATGAGGTGCAGAAGGATCGTTGCAGAGAGCAGAGGTTCGAGACTGGGGTGCAGAAGGATTGTTAAAGAGAGCAGAGTTTGGAGACTGGGGTGCAGAAGGATTTTACAGAGAGCACAGGTTGGAGACTTGGGTGCAGAAGGACTGTTACAGAAAGCAGAGGTTGGAGACTGAGGTGCAGAAGGACTGTTGCAGAGAGCAGAGGTTAATGAATGGGTTGCAGAAGGACTATTATAGAGAGGAGATGTTAGAGATGGGGTTTCAGAAGGATCTTACAGAGAAAAGAGTTTTGAGACTGAGGTGCAGAAGGACTGTTACAGAGAGCGGAGGTTCGAGAATGAGATGCAGAAGGATTGTTACAGAGAGCAGAGGTTGGAGACTGGGGTGCAGACGGACTTTTACAGAGAGCAATGGTTTGATACTGGGGTGCAGAAGGAATGTTGCAGAGAGCAGATGTTGGAGACTTAGGTTCAGAAGGACTGTTGCTGAGAGTAGAGGTTGGAGATTGGCGTGCAGAAGGACTATTGCAGATAGTAGAGTTTGTAAATTGGGGTCCAGAAGGAGTGTAGCAGAAAGCAGAGGTTGGAGACTAAGGTGCAGAAGTACAGATACAGAGAGCACAGTTTGGAGACTGGGGTGCAGAAGGACTGACACAGAAAGCAGAGGTTGGAGACTCAGGTGCAGAAGTTCCCTTACCTAGAGCAGAGTTTAAAAAATGCGGTACAGATGGACTGTTACAGAGAGCAGAGGTTTGAGACTGAAGTGGAGAATGACTGTTGCAGTGAGCAGATGCTGGAGACTGGGGTGCAAAATTACTGTTGCAGAGAGTATAGGATGGAGACTGGGGTGCAGAAGGAATGTTGAAGAGAGCAGAGGTTTTACACTTCGATGTAGAAGGACTGTTGCATAGAGTAGAGGTTGGAGACTAAGGTGCAGAAGGACAGTTACACAGAACACAGGTTGGAGACTGGGGTTCAGAATTACTGCTACGGAAAGCAGAGGTTTGAGACTCGGGTGCAGAAGTACCCTTACAGAGAGCAGAAATTGGAAAATGAAGTAAAGAAGGACTAATAAAAAGAGCAGAGTTTGAAGACTGGGTGGAGAATGAAGGTTGCAGAGAGCAGATGTTGGAGACTGGGGTGCAAAAGGACTGTTGCAGAGAGCAGAGGATGGAGACTGTGGTGCAGAAGGACTTTTGCAGAGAGCAGACGTTGCAGACTGATTTGAAGAAGGACTGTTACAGAGGGCAGAGTTTGGAGACTGTGGTGCAAAACGACTGATACAGAAAGCAGATGTTGGGTACTGGGGTGCCTAAGGACCCTAACAGAGAACAGAAGTTGCAGAATGCAGTACAGAAGGACTGATACAGAGAGCAGAGGTTAGAGACTGGGGTTCAGAAGAACTGATTTAAAGAACATATGTTGGAGACTTGGGTGCAGAAGTATCGTTGGGGCGAGCAGAGAATGGAGACTGGAGTGTAGAAGGACTGTTGCAGAGAGCAGAGTTTGGATATGAGGTGCAGAAAGACTGTTACAGAGAGCATAGGTTGTAGACTGGGGTGCAGAAGGACTGATACAGAAAGCAGAAGTTGGAGACTGTGGTGCAGAAAGACCGTTACAGAGGGAAGAGTTTGAAGACTGCGGTACAGAAGCACTGTTACAGAGAGTAGAGGGTGGTGACTGGAGTGCAGAAGGAGTGTTGCAAAGAACAGAGTTTGGAGACTGAGGTGCAGAAGGACTGTTACAGAGAGCAGAGTTTTTAGACAAGGTTGCAGAAGAATGTTACAGAGAGCAAAGATTGTAGACCGAGGTGCAGCAGGACTGTTACAGAGAGCAGATTTGTCAGACTGGGGTGAAGAAGGATTGTTATATGGAACAGACTTTAGAGACTGGGGTGCAGAAGGCTTGTTACGGAGAGGACAGTTGGGAGAAGGCGTGCAAAAGGACTGTTACAGAGGGCAGAGTTTGGAGTCTGGGTTGCAGAAGGTACTTACAGAGAGCAGTTGTTGGAGAGTGAGGTGCAGATGGACTGTTACAGAGAGTACATATTGGAGACTGAGGAACAAAAAGATTATTACAGAGAGAAGAGTTTGGAGACTGGGGTGCAGAAGGACTGTTTCAGATATCAGAGGTTGGAGACTGGGGTGTAGAAGGACTGTTGTAGAAACCAGAAGTTGGAATCTGGGGTGCTGAAGGACTGTTAAAGAGAGCAGAGGTTGGAGAATGGGGTGCAGAATCACTGATACATAATGCATAGTTTGGAGACTCAGGTGCAGAAGGACTGTTACAGAGAGCAGAGGTTAGAAACTGGGTTGGAGAAGGACCCTTAAAGAGAATAGAGGTTGAAGACTGAGGTACAGAAGAACTGTTGTTGAGATCAAGGTTGGAGACTCGGGTGCAGAGGGACCATTGTAGAGAGCACAGGTTGGTGACTGCAGTAGAGAAGGACTGTTAAAAAGAGCAGATGTTGGAGACTGGGGTGTAGAAGAACTGTTGCAGAGAGCAGAGATTGCAGAGTGAGGTGCAGAAGTACTGTTACAGAGAGCAGAGTTTGGAGACTGTGGTGCAGAAGTACTGATACAGAAAGCAGAGGTTGGAGACTGGGGTGAAGAAGGACCCTTACAGAGAACAAAGGTTGAAGACTGCGGTAATGAAGAAGTGTTTTTGAGAACAAGGTTGAAGACTGGGGTGCAGAGGGACCATTGCAGAGAGCAGAATTTGGAGACAGGGGTGCAGAAGGAATGTTACAGAGTTCAGATGTTGAAAACTGGGGTACATAATGATCTTACAGAGAGCAGAATTTGAAGACTGAGTTGCAGAAAAACTGTTGCAGAATAAACATTGGAGACTGGGGTGCAGAAGGATCGATGCAGAGAGCAGATTATGGAGACTGGGGTATAGAAGGACTGTTCCAGAGAGCAGAGGTTGAAAACTGGGGTGCAGAAGGATTGTTGCAGAGAGCACTTGTTGAAGACTGACGTGCAGAAGGACTGTTTCAGAGAGCAGAGTTTGGAGACTGGGGTGCAGAAGGACTGATACAGAGAGCAGAGGTTGGAGACTGAGGTGCATAAGGAAAGTTACAGAGAGCAGAGCTTGGAGACTGAGGTGCATAAGGACTGATACCGAAAGCACAGGAGGGAGACTGAGGTAAAGTAGGACCGTTACAGAGAGCAGAGGTATGAGACTGCAGTACAGAAAGACTGTTGCAGTGAGCAGATGTTGAAGACTGTGGTACAGAAGGGCTGTTGCAGAGAACAGAAGTTGGAGACTGGGGTGCCTAAGGACCGTTGCTGAGAGAAGAGATTGGAGACTGATGTGCAGAAAAATTGTTACAGAGAGTAGAGTTTGGAGACTTGGGTGCAGAAGGATCTTTCAGGGGGCTGAGGTTGGGGACTGGGGTACAGAAGCACTGTTGCAGAGAGCAGAGTTTGGAAACTTGGTTGCAGAAGGATCGTTGCAGAGAGAAGAGGTTGGAGTCTGTGGTTTAAAAAGATCGTTGCATAGAGCAGAATTTTCAGACTGAGGTGTAGAAGGACTGTTAAAGAGAGCAGAGGTGTTAGACTGAGGTGCAGAAGGCCTGTTACAGAGAGCAGAGATGGGAGACTGGGGTGTAGAAGGACTGTTGCCGAGAGCAGAGTTTGGAGACTGGGGTGGAGAAGAACTGTTGCAGAGAGCAGTTGTTGAAGACTGTGGTGCAGAGAAACTGTTACAGAGAGCAATGTTTGGAGACTGCAGTGCAGGACTGATACTGAGGGCAGAGGTTAGAGAATGGAGTGCATTAGGGCTGTTAAAGAGAGCAGAGGTTGGAGACTTGTGTGCAGAAGGCCTTTAACAGAGAGCAGAGGTTGGAGACTGGGGTGCAGAAGGCCTCTTACAATGAGCAGACGTTGGAGACTGATGTGCAGAAGGACTGTTACAGAGAACAGAGGTTGGGGACTGGGGTGCAGAAGGACTGTTGCAGAGTGCAGTGTTTTTAGACTGGGGTGCAGAGGACTGTTTCACAGAGCAGAGTTTGAAGACTGGGGTGCAGAAGGACTGTCACAGAGAGCAGAGGTTGAAGCCTGGCGTGCAGTACGACGGATACAGAAAGCAGAGTTTGGAGACTGGGGTTCAGAAGGACTGATACAGAAAGCAGAGGTTGGAGATGGTGTGCACATGGACCCTTAAAGAGAACAGAGGTTGGAGACTGATTTACAGAAGGACTATTACAGAGAGCAGAGGTTGTAGACTGGGGTGCAGAATAAGTGTTGTAGAGAACAGGGGTGGGAGACTCTAGTGCAGAAGGACTATTAAAGAAAGCATAGGTTGGAGACTGGGTTTCATAAGGATCTCACAGAGAGCAGAGTTTGGACCCTGAGGTGCAGAAGGACTGTTTCAGGGAGCAGAGGTTTGAGTCTGAGGTAAAGAAGGACTGTTACAGAGAGCAGAGCTCGGAGACGTCGGTGGAAAAAGAGTGTTGCAGAGAGCAGATTTTAGAGACTGGGGTGAGGAATGACTGTTGCAGAGAGTAGAGGTTGAAGACTGGGGTGCAGAAGGACTGTTGCAGAGAGCAGAGGTTGCAGAGTGAAGTGCAGAAGGACTGTTAAAGAGAGCAGAGGTTGGAGACTTGTGTGCAGAAGGACCCTTACAGAGAACAGAGGTTGAAGACTTCGGTACATAAGAACTGTTGTAGAGAACAAGGTTGGAAACTGGGGTGCCGAGGGACCATAGCAGAGAGCAAACTTTGGAGACTGGGGTGCCGAAGGAATGTTATAGAGAGCAGAGTTTGAAAACTGGGATTCAGAAGAATCTTACACAGAGGAAAGTTTGGAGATTGGGGTGCAGAAAGATTGTTGCAGAGAGCAGACGTTAAAGACTGGGGTGCAGGAAGATCGTTGCAGAGAGTAGATTATGGACACTGAGGAATACGAGGAGTTTTCTAGAGAAGATTTTGGAGACTGGGGTGCAGAAGGATTTTACAGAGCAGAGTTTGGAGACTGAAGTGCAGCAGGACTGTTACAGAGAGCAGAGGTTTGAGACTGTGGTTCAGAAGGACTGTTAAAGATAGCAGAGTTCAGAAACTTGGGTGCAGAAGGCCTGTTACAGAGAGCAGAGGATGGAGACTGGGGTGCAGAAGGCCTGTTAAAGAAAGCAGAGTTTAAAGACTGGGGTGCAGAAGGACTGTTACAGAAAGCAGAGTTTGGAGACTTCTTTTCAAAAGGATCATACAGAGAGCAGAGTTTGGAGACTGAGGTTCACAGGACTGTTACAAATAGTAGATGTTGAAGACTGAGGTGTAGAAAGACCATTGCAGAGAGCAGTGGTTGAAGACTGAGGAGCAGAAGCACTGTTGCGGAGTGCAGAGGTTGAAAACTTGGGTGTAGAAGGACTGATGCAGGGAGCAGCGGTTTGAGATTGGGGTGCTGAAGGACTGTTGCAGATAGCAGAATTTGGAGACTGAGGTGCAGGCGGACTGTACAGAGAGCAGAGGTTGGAGAAGTAAGTGAAGAAAGCAGGGGTTGGAGACTGGTGTGCAGAAAGACTGCTGAAGAGAGAAGATGTTGGAAACATGTTGCAGAGAGAAGAGGTTAGAGTCTGTGGTTTAGAAAGATCGTTGCAGAGAGCAGAATTTTCAGACTGAGGTTTAGAAGGACTGTTAAAGAGAGCAGAGGTGTTAGACTGAGGTGCAGAAGGCCTGTTACAGAGAGCAGAGATGGGAGACTGAAATGTAGAAGGAGTGTTGCAGAGAGTAGAGGTTGGAGATTGGCGTCCAGAAAGACTGTTGCCGAGAGCAGAGGTTGGAGACTGGGGTGGAGAAGAACTGTTGCAGAGAGCAGTTGTTGAAGACTGTGGTGCAGAGAAACTGTTACAGAGAGCTGTGTTTGGAGACTGCAGTGCAGGACTGATACTGAAAGCAGAGGTTAGAGAATGGGGTGCATTAGGGCTGTTAAAAAGAGCAGAGGTTGGAGACTTGGGTGCAGAAGGCCTGTTACAGAGAGCAGAGGTTGGAGCCTGGGGTGCAGAAGGCCTCTTACAAAGAGCAGACGTTGGAGACTGATGTGCAGAAGGACTGTTGCAGAGAGCAGAGGTTGGAGACTGTGGTGAAGAAGTATCATTGCAGAGAGCAGAGTTTGAAGACTGAGGTGCAGAAGGATTGCTACAGAGAGCAGAGGTTGGAGACTGGGGTGCAGCAGGACAGTTGCAGAGAGCACTAGTTTGAGACAGGGGTGCAGAAAAAATGTTGCTTAGAGAAGAGGTTTGAGACTGGGGTAAAGAAGGACTGTAGCAGAGAGCAAAGTTTGGAGACTGAGGTGCAGAAGGACTGTTACAGAGAGCAGATGTTGGAGACTGCAGTGCAAAGAACTGTTACAGAGAGCATATGTTGGAGACTTAGGTGCAGAAGGATTGTTATAGAGAGCAGAGGATGGATACTGGGGTGCAGTAGGACTGTTACAGAGAGAAGAGGTTGGAGACTGGGATGCAAAATGATCATACAGAGAGAAGAATCTGGAGACTGGGGTGCAGAAGGACTGTTGCAGAGAGCAGAGTTTAGAGTCTGAGGTCCAGAAGAATCCCTGCAGAGAGAAGTGTTTAGAGACTGGGGTGCGGATGGACTGTTACAGAAAGCAGAAGGTGGCAATTCGGGAGAAGATGGACCATTACATAGAGAAGAGGTTGGAGATTGCCATACAAAAGGACTGTTACAGGAAGAAGAGATTGGAGACTGGGTGCAGAAGGACTTTCATAGAAAGCAGAGGTTAGAGACTGAGTGTCAGAAGGATCCTTACAGAGAGCAGAGATTGGAAACTGTGGTGCAGAAGGATCGTTTCAGAAAGCAAATATAGGAGACTGGGGTCAGATATACAGGTATAAAGAGCACAGTCAAGGGACTGAGGTGCAGAAAAAATGTTGCAGAGTGCAGAGTTTGGAGACCGGGGTGCAGAAGGACTGTTGCAGAGAGCAGAGGATGGAGACTGAGGTGCGGAAGGACTGATTCAGAAAGCAGACATTGGAGACTGGGGTGCAAAAGGACTGTTACAGAGAGCAGAGGTTGGAGAGTGCGGTACAGGATTGTTACAGAGAGCACAGGTTGGAGACTTGGGTGCAGAAAGACTTTTGCAGAAAGCAGAGGATGGAGACTGAGGTGAAGAAGGATCGTTGCAGAGAGAAGATTTTGGATACTGGGT